>NC_073303.1:4158815-4271315 GCF_027595985.1 Sorex araneus
AGAGGGTGTCTGGGTGGCAGGGACGGTCTTGGGCAGACAAGCAGAGGACAGAAGACAGAGCACACAAAGCAGAAGGTCTTCGCGTGCACCACGCGGCACGCCTCGTCTCCGGCTGGCTTTCCATTGGGAAAGCTAAGAAAACCTTGCGTGGGAGAACAGGGCTGGGCCGTGGAGTGGACCCCCGGACCCCCGGACCCCCGGACCCCCATCTCTGGGTCTCATCGTCCGCCAAGACTGCACGGCACCTTGGAGAGCTTCCGCCTAGAAAAGGGGAAATGAGGGCGGCAGATGGACCCAGAGACGGTGGCGAGTGTCTCTGAGCCAGAAACGGCGAGGACAAACGACACGAAAGGCGCTTCGAGCTGGAAGACCCCTTCCCCCTCCCCTAAGAGAAGTGTCTTGAGTGTCCAAGGAAACAGAAAACAGAATCACCAGGGGAAAAACGCTTGCCAACGCTTGCCTCTGAAAACACCTGTGAGGAAAACCCATTACAGTGAGAGTCACCCAGGAGAGTCACCACTCAACATGGAAAGAATATCCCGGGTGCCAGCTGAATTCCAGCTCAAACATCCCGCTCGGGGTGTGTGTGTGTGTGTGTGTGTGTGTGTGTGTGTGTGTGTGTGTGTGTGTGTGTAAACACTAGGATGGAAAAAGGTTCATAAATTATTTATTCTATTCAGCCATTTGATACTTTTTTAGAGGGGAGGTAGGTGGGGGGGCACATCATGCGATACTCAGGCTTATTCCTTTCTCTGTGCTCAGGGGTCCCTCCTGGGGGGGCTCGGCTACTGGGAGCCAAGCCAGGCCAGCACCCCTTACTCGCTGCGCGCCCCCTAGCCCCCAGCCCCGCACTTCCTCACACTCCCAGCCCATTCAAGGAATGAGGATATTTTTGAAGGCATTTTTTTTTGTTAATATATTTTTTTTCAGTTGTTTTGTTTCCTGCAGGTGCTCTGGTTAAAAGCCCAGAGCGAAACACGAAACCCACACTGTCCTTCTGACATCAGAGCACAGGCCGCGCCTCCTTTTCGGGGAAGGGAGAAGCCCTTCGCTGCTCTGCGTGGTTTCCTTGGCACCTACAAAAGCAACACGGGGTTTCGGGCTGGCCTCCGGGAGAGCGGTTCCCTCCACTTCTCAAATCTGGGGTGGGTGCAGGTGCACCAGACACAGAGCTCATGAAACGCGGGACCCGGGATCAGTGCTCAGCCCAGTCTCCAGCTTGGGAACAAGCGAAGAGACCACCCTCAGCCCCCTGAAGTGTTATGGCAGATCAGGGCTTAATTCTTCCGCGCGGCTACTGTATGCAGTAACCCCTTCCTCCGGGCTCGGACACTGGCCAGTGGCCTATGCCATTGGACCTGATTACGTTTTGCAGGAACCCCGACGATGCCATCTGACTCGCTGTCCTGGCGGAGTCCCTGGGGCCGGCGAGTGACGGGGGCGGCTCCGCCAACGACGGCCTTGACTTGACTCAAGCTCCCTCGCCACCTCTCCCTCCCTGGCCGGGCTGCCACAACCATATTCTCTGCATTCCCCGGGACCCCCCATCCCCCTCCACGCCCAGGCAAATGCCAAGGGTCTGCAGCTGAGGAAGGGCTGGAGTGTCCAGGCCGGTCGGGCGCTCCCAAGCCAGATGGCTGTCGCCCGGCCACCGTGACTTCGATATTGGCGAGGCCAGAGCGTGGCGCTGGCTCTCACGGATGTTGCGGGGAGCCGTGTTTCTCCAGGCCTTCCCGGGGCCTGGAAGAGGAGCCTTGGGAGCAGATGAGTCACCCTCGAAGGGGCGTGTCCTCCTGGGCCGGTGACTCAGCTGTGTGTGACGGGTGGAAGCAGCGCATCACCCCGACGGAGCACAGCAACAAGGGCGAACCCGTGAGCCCCACCACGTTCTCCCGCGCTCCAGGGGGGCGCGCGCGCGTGCCCGAGGCCTTTCGGAAGCGAACCCCGAGAGACCAGCTGCTCCCCCAACCCGAAAGCAGCCACTGGAAGACCAAGGCAGCAAGGCCTCTGGGGAAAACCTGGGGCCTAGAGTGAGGATGGGGGGTGGGGGTCCCCAGGAGCTCCCAGCACCCGCCTCGGGCGTCTCCTTGGGGTCTCTCTGCCCTCCCGCGCCCTTGTCCACGCCGGGACGGAGCTGGGTAGGACCCCGCGCCGCTGGCATTTCTGTCGCAGAGCGGGAGGTGGAGACCGAGTGGGAGCTGATGGCACCGAGGGTTTCTGGCAGGGCCACCTCAGGGGTGCACACGGGCCCCCCAGCTCCGACCCCCCACCCACTCTGCCCTGTGCATCTTTTTTTTTTTTTTTTTGCTTTTTGGGTCACACCCAGCGATGCTCGGGGGTTACTCCTGGCTCTGCACTCAGGAATTACTCCTGGCGGTGCTCAGGGGACCCTATGGGATGCCGGGGAATCGAACCCGGGTCGGCCATGTGCAAGGCAAACGCCCTCCCCATTGTGCTATCACTCCGGCCCCCCACCCTGTGCATCTTGACCCCACAGGCTCACTCTGCAAACATCCTTCTGAAGGGCAGAATCGCCCTCTCTGACCTCTGTCCACTCGCTGACCCGGGCCAGAGGAGGAGCAAAGCCTGGGCCACCGAGGAGAGGTCCTGAAGGGTCCACTCCCGGTGCCACCTGCTCCACCCGTGAGCAGGGGTCATCCCGGTTCTGCAGAGCCCCGAGACCCCCCTCTCCGCATTGCCGTGGAGAAGCCGCCCCCGAACTGTCAAAACAGGGGCGACTGGCGTGTCGGCTGGTGACAAGGGGGTGACCTGCAGCTTCCCTCAAGGTCCGCCCCCGCGAGGTGGAGTAAAGGGACCTGCCTCCTGCGCCCCTGCACACTCAGGGGGTCTTTCGGGCACCTCAGCCCCTCGTGTCTGCAGTTGGGGGTCACAATCCCTCGTGGTAGGTGACCCCGATAGATGGGGTGAATGACGGGGCGACGGGGGAAGGTTGGCGAGGGCACAGCGTGGAGGGTGGGGTCGACCCCGGGACACAGGAGCACCAGAGCGCGGGCTGAGCCGGCTGCACCCACGACGCTGCATGTCAGGGGGAGACGGGCTCACGAGGTGCCGCGGGGGGGGGCGGGTCGAGCCCCGCCGCCTCAGCTGAGGCAGGTAAGGACGCCGGTGCCGTCACGCTCGACACTGCTGCCCTCGGCCACCCCAGCTGGGCCCCCACACACGCAGGCCGGAGGCTCGGCCAGACCCCAGGGAGCAGCAGGCTCCTCCCCTGGGTCCCCCTGGGCCTGGCTGTCCTGGCGGCACGTGGACGTGCTCACACGCACACACGCATGGCACAACGACGACGACGCAGCCTGGCAGCCCCCACCTCTGACAAGGCATCTGCCGGCGACCAGGGCAGGGCAGGGCCGACCACCAAGGGAGGGACGGGGACACACAGGCTGGAAATGAGGGTGGTCCCTCCCGTTCCCTCCCTTCCTCTCCTTCCTCCCTTCCTCTCTCCTCCCTTCCTCTCTCCTTTCTTCCTTTCTCCTCCCTTCCTCTCTCCTCTCTTCCTCTCTCCTCCCTTCCTCTCTCCTTTCTTCCTCTCTCCTCCCTTCCTCTCTCCTCCCTTCCTCTCTCCTCTCTTCCTCTCTCCTCCCTCCCTTATCCTCCTCTCTCCTCTCCTCCCCTTCCTTCCCCTCCTCCTCTTTCCCTTCCTTCCACTCCCCTCCCCTCCCTTCCTCTCCCCTCCTTTCCTCTCCTCTCCTCCCCTCCCCTCCTCTCCTCTCCTCCCTTCCTCTCTCCTCCCTTCCTCTCTCCTCCCTTCCTCTCTCCTCTCTTCCTCTCTCCTCTTCCTCTCTCCTCCCTCCCTTATCCTCCTCTCTCCTCTCCTCCCCTTCCTTCCCCTTCTCCTCTTTCCCTCCCTTCCACTCCCTCCCCTCCCTCTCCTCCCCCTCCACCCTTCCCCTCCCCCATCTTCCCTTCCCCTCTTCTCTCCTCCCCAATCTCCCTCCAGCCTCACCAGGCAGCTCGCCCTCACACCCATCCCCCCATCCCCATCCCGGACCCCAGCCAGGGTCAGGTGGCACAGCAAGGGGCGGCCAACTCTGCAGACTCCAGGCAAACTCTTGTCCTGATCCATCGAGGGGCATTTACAGACAGCGCCCCCGGCGTGCGGAGGAATAGGGGTCCGGAGTGTCAGGGCTCTGGCAGACCTCCTCTATTGCAGTAACCACATGAGGCCCCCCCAGCAAGTGCCCCCAGATAGCTGGAGACGCTCCAGTTTGGACAATTTCAGGAAGAACACACCCGCAGTGTGTTACTTGAGGTTAAGTAACCCTGCCTTGGGGGTTGCTCGAGACGCTCAGGAGGAGTGAAGGTAACGCTTGACGGGAGTGCTCTACACAGACGGCTCAGGACTCCCCCCGCCTGATGGCCTGGGGCTGTTCTCACCGAGCTGGCGCAACACCAGCACCCCAAGACCTCAGTGGGAGGTGCCCACTCAAAGCCCCGCATCACGCTCTCTCTGTGTCTCCTGGCACGGGCGGGGAGCAGAGGCTGCCGGCCCCCGATGCGTGCGCACACCTGGCCCCCAGCCCCCAGGGCTAAGGTGGGCACCATCTCCACCACGGGGGCACAGAGGGGAAGGGCCTGGAAGGCCACGGTGCCTTCATGCCAGTGAGTCCCTCTGACGAGAACAAAGCAGCCGGGCGGGCCGGGAGGGCGGGTGGGAAGGACATCGATGGAACGTATGAAAATAAAGGAAACCTCAAGCCTCATCTTGTGATTGAAGAGGAAGTCAATCATGACCAGCCTGCAGTTTAGTTTATCATCTGGGCCATGGCTCGGCGCGATTGATTTTCTGTTTTTAAATACAAAGACATCCTGGAGAGTGAAAAATAAATAAAAGAGCCCATTGTGGTGAAACTGTCAGGGTCCCCAAAGGATGAGGTGCCGCCGAGGCCGTGGTCTGCACTAAGATCCAGGCTGTGACCCAAATCCGAGGCTCCTGAGCCGTGAGCTCAAACAGCAGAAGGAAGTGCGAACCCAAGGCCAGGAGTGGAGGGGTGAGTTCCGTTCCCAACTCATGTTCTTAAGTTCGATACCATCTCAGGGAATCACGGCCAAGTCCGAGTCCCCAACCTTTCTGACCTATGGAACTTGGGTGCTCAAAGGTGAAGGAGGAAAGACCCATTTTCAATGAAACAAACAAACAAACAAACAAACAAACAAACAAACAAACCTCTCACCCTCTTTGTTCTTGCATCAGGTGGATTTAAATGAAAGCAGCTTGAACTGGGCCCATTTCTTTCACAACAGGTCACCCCTCCCTCTCGGCACCCCACCCTAGCACTGAAAAACAACCACGCACACATTATTTTCTGCAGAGAGGTGACTGAGCCTCTACGCGAACAGAAATAGACTTGACTCCTGGTCAAACCGTCCATTGGGGTAAAATCGAAGAGGTTTTAGGAATTAGTGTACAGGCAAGACACACCCTGTTTACCGAAAGCCTAGAACACAATAACAGCTCCCCGAACAACAGGCTCTGGGCCCCTGGCGACTCTGCAGGGCCACTCAGGGTCCACGCTCTTGCTCTTCGAGGCAAAGGAGAGATTAGGGAGCTTAAGTGGAGAATAAGCATATTCGGGAAAGAGCAGCCGGATCCTTCCGGAATCTAAGAACCCTGGGTCATTTTGAAAGGAATGAGAATGGGTCTTAAAAGGCCTTAAGATCCAGAGGGAACTGCACTCTCTCGGCTTATGCGCTGGCGTCTAGCCAAGCCAGCAAGCTGGCAGTGCAGCCGGCGAAGACAGGGACCCGCCCTTACGCCGTGCCTCAGGCAGGGCAGGGACACCCACAAGGCCTGGGCAGGGTGGGCAGGGTCAGCAGTCCCAGGTGCCAGAGAGAACCAAGTGGTCTTTGCAACACACACACACACACACACACACACACACACACCCTCGCTCTTACCTCCAACATAGGCCGGGCGCTGTCATGGACAGACAAGATATGCGTCACTTTGTTCTTGCTCAGCTGCTCCGCATCCCTGGCATCTGCCAACGAAGGAAAAAGACATTTCTTTAGTTTTCTTCTAATTTCACGTGTTTTTCATTGAACTGCTATGAGATACACAGTTACAAAGCCGTTCACGGCTGGGTTTCACTCATACAACGTTCCAACACTTGTCCCTCCTCCAGGGGACATTCCCCACCACCAATGTCCCTAGTTTCCCTCCTGCCACCCCCCCACCAAGCCCCTTTAGCCTGCATGTATAGCGGGCACGTTCCTTCCTTCTTCCTCCCTTTCTTTCCTTTTGAGCTTTACGGTTTGCAATATAGGTACTGGGAGCTTATCATGTTTGTTCCTTTCCCTACTTTCAGCACTCAGCTCTTATCCAGAGTGAATGACATTTTAATACCATTTGTAGATAAAATCCTTCCTAGAACTCAGTCGTGAAAAAACACAAAATGACTTGCGGATTTTTCTCTCTGGAAACTTCACTAGGGATGGTGGCTGAAAGAATCTCGATTTATGAAATGTAGGGCTATTGCTTTGAATACATTTTGCAGATAACTAAGTTCGTGTCTGCTTGGCACACCTTGGTACACAAGGATCACTGAAAACTTGAAATGCAATTAGATTAATACACATAGTAGTCATGAGCCACTTAAAGAAGTGATCCTGTGAAATACTGATGGCTGAGCTTTGCTCAGTGTGTACACTCAGTAACTTTTTACACAGAAAATAATACATTTTTTGAAAAATATTTTTAATTATCTATTTTTAGCAATCTAAGTTAAAATCAAGCAAAACTCGTTCAATGGAAGAGAGAGGTCTCCTTCATGAGGTGGAGTGGTGAACAGTAAAGCGTTTTTTTTCTTCTTGGTCACGTTCTCATGCGTGCTATACAGAAACGGTTCTAAAGATGAACTAGAACAAACACTAGCCTTGGCCCTTCAGCCCACTGATGAGTCCAGGCCCAGCTCTGTCCATTTAAAGATATGAGAGTCAGGCACCTCCTTGCAAACGTCACCCCTAGCACCCTTTCATCCACAGCAACGCAGAGGCACCCGCCCCAGCCTGGGCTCTTGCAGTCTTAAAGTAGCTCTTTAGCCCTGCAAGGTGGCAGGGAAGGGCTAGTTCTGCCCTAGTGCCCCGATTACCACTGCGCGTGCGCAGTCCCTGGAACTCCGTGCAGACAGGGAGTCGCCATTTTGAATGGCGGCTCAGGGAGTCGCCATATTGAGTGGCAGGGAGTCGCCATGTTGAAAGGACCCGGGCAAGCTGGGCCAGGAGCCGGGCGTGGGGAACCCAAGGAGGAACGCAGACGAGGCGGGGCAGCACACGAGGGAGAATCCACGCCCCGCGGAGCACGGGCCAGTGACAACCATGACAAAGATGTGACAAGACTGGATGGAAGGCACGACCGTCCGGATTCTGATTCTGCCCAGGATTTGCATGTGAACGATCGATATTTTTCTCACTATTAATTTTGGTTGTGTGATTTCCCGGCCACACCTGGTGGTGCTCAGGGGTCACCCCTGGTGGTGCTCCGGGGGCCCTGTGGGGTGCTGGGAATAGAATCTGGGTTGGCCACATGCAAGGCAAATGCCCTGCCTGCTGTACTATTCATCAGCCTCTATGCATTTTTTAATTTTAATTTTTAAAAGTTTATTTATTTGTTTTTTTGCAGTGCCCGGGATGGAACCCAAGGCCTCACACACAAAGCAAGGGCTCGAGCAGTCCCGAACCCAGCCCCAAATTCAACCTTTGAGCACGCAGGATTCAGTGGTCTTTAGTATCTTCACAAAGTTGTGAAACAATCACAAGCTGACTTTAGAACATTTCCCTCACCCCGTCAATATGCTTGAAATCCACACAAGAGTGTGAGCCGGCAACAAGATCTGATACTGTTGAATCTACCAGCAGACCACCAGACACCACCACCAAGACTGCAGGACCCCGGGAAGACAGAAGCAGCTCCAGCCAGGGCCTGTACATTAGATATTGCTTTGCTCTTCATGACTTTCAATCAGGGAAGGCTGCCTGGAGGCTGCCTCCCCACAGAGGCACTGCAGAGAGGACCCTGGCCACAGAGTCACTGGCATGTACCTGTGTGTACAAGGCAGCGAGTTTCCTATCAGCCTCTGCAGAACTGGGGGGAAGCTGGCTCGGACAGAGACCCTCTTCCAAATACCGGCAACGGTCAGGGCAGAAGTTAGTCCTCTGCTGTTCAATCTGGGGTCTCTCAGGAGGCAGCCTGATGTCCTCGGGGAGCGTGTTAGAATCGCGGACTCCCAGCAGGAGGCATCCCAAAGGCCGCGGCCCGGAGGCACTGCTGTCCCCTCCCCACGGGGGCACCTGGACGCCATTTCTCAACCAGAAAACAGGTCACAGCCACTTGCAGTCAGAAACGGGCCAAGTAGAAGCGCCGAGAGGAAGGTCGTGTGAGCGCACGTGGAGACGCACCCCCCGGTGGTCTCAGGGTGCCAGTCTGAGCACGGAGGGAATTCATGCTCCAGTCTTCTGTGGCCACAGAGATGAGTAAGAGCAACCGGTCCTAACTCCAGGAAATGCCAGAGGAGCTACAGAAAATAACCGAGCCCAGAGGGTCAAGTTCAACTGCCTTTGCAGTAAGCGAACACAAAGACACTGGAAGAAGCATTAGAAATGAATGCTAGCAGCTAAAAATGTAGAAAATTAAGGGAAAAAAAAGAATGTTATCAACAGTAGAGCTTGTGGGAGAAAAAAGGCCGGGGAGGGGTTTGGTCTACACCTGGCTCTGCGCTGATACTACTCCTGTTTCTGTGCTCCCGGCAGGGCTCAGGAGACCCCGTGTGGCGTCAGGGATAAAACAGAGGCCAGCAGGATTTAGGGAAGATGCTTTGCTTCCTACATCAACTCCCTAAACCCTCCCCCTTTTTTTGAGGGGCAGGGCGGGGGGCGGGGAGGTCAGGGAGGTTGAGCCGGTGAGACTGAATGCACAGAAACACAGAGCCCTCGTTTCAATGAGGTTTCATACTCCTGCAATCAGCAGCACGCTGGCACCTCCCCTGGGGATGTGCCCTTCCCACCGAGAGGTTAGAGGCGGGCGGTTCCTCTCCGCCAGCCGCCGCCCGGCCAATGAGAGAATGCCACAGGCCAGCACAGCAGCCAGCCTACACCACACCCCCGCTTCCCCCAGTGACCTCTTTGCTTACAGGAGTCCCTCAAAGGTCTGTCTAGGTTGGCCCGGGCTTTAGATCTGAAAAACACGCGTGCCTCTATCTCCTAGAGAGACTTGACTTCCAAGCTGCCCTTGCTGTTCTCCCAGGCTCATGTTGTTTGTGAAATAACTGACAGACTTTTGTGTGAGCCCCACCTGCTCAAGCAACGCACAGCCTGGGGGAGAGAATGACTTTCCAACATCCACTGCCCAGAGAGAGAGAGAGAGAGACAGAGACAGAGACAGAGAGAGACAGAGATGGAGAGAGGGGGGAGAGGGAGATACAGAGGGAGAGATAGAGGGAGATAGAGGGGGGAGAGAGAAAGGGGACAGAGAGAGGGAGAGAGGGACAAGGAGATGGAGAGAGAGAGGGAGAGAGAGAAGGGGGGAGACAGAGGGAGAGATAGAGGGAGAGGGAGAGAGAGGGGGAGAGAGAGAGAGAGAGGGGACAGAGAGAGGGAGAGAGGGATAGGCAGATGGAGAGAGAGAGGGAGAGAGAGAAGGGGGAGACCGAGGGAGAGAGGGAGATAGAGGGAGAGGGAGAGAGAGGGAGAGACAGAGGGAGAGGGAGAGGGAGATAGAGAGGGAGAGAGAGAAGGGGGGAGACAGAGGGAGAGAGAGACAGAGACAGAGAGACAGAGAGAGACAGAGATGGAGAGAGGGGGGAGAGGGAGAGAGGGAGATACAGAGGGAGAGAGGGAGATAGAAGGGGGAGAGAGAAGGGACAGAGAGGGACAGAGAGGGACAAGGAGATGGAGAGAGAGGGAGAGAGAGAAGGGGAGAGATAGAGGGAGAGGGACAGAGAGGGGGAGAGAGAGAGAGAGGTCATGCAGGGTGGCAGCCAGGGAGGGAGGGCAGCAGAGGGCAAGCCCCCTCTGTACTAAGGGACCCGGCTCCTCTGCGGTGACCCTGGGCCCCACGCCATATTTGGAGTCAATTCTTAAGCAACTTCTGTCTCCCCCGTTAAGAATGTGCTGACCAACGGCAGGACCTTCCGATCTCTCTTGCAGCGAGAGTTCGTCCCTCAAAGGACTGAACCCCGCTCAGGAGGGGGAGGATGGGGTCACCGTCAGCCTCAGAGCGCCAGCGCGAGCGACCAACACCTGCATCAGGTGGTGGAACAAGAACGGGGATGCTGGTTTGGTGGAAGGGACGTCGGCGTGACGGAGACGCAGGCCTGTGTCCCCTGGGTCGTGCTGTCGTGGTGGCAGTGACGACGCTGATGTCCCTGACTGCCACTAACTGCTCACCAGCGCCTCCGGGAGTGACCCCTGAGCGCAGGGCCAGGACTAAGACCTGAGCACCCCGAGGGGGCCCCAAGCACAAGCCAACACCCAGGACAAGATGGTAAAGCCTGTGCCGAGAAACAGCAGAGCCAGGATTTGGCAAAGAGGGAACAGGGCAGAGGACGGAAAGGCTGAGCTCACCGCCAGCTCACGCGTGGCTCCAAGGTCACTGTCACGTAGCCTACTGGCTAGGCCTGGGTGCCACTAAATTATACTTACGGCCCCCAGCCTGGCCTCCTCTCTGGGCATCTCCCTGGCAGACAGAGAACAGAAGGTCCGAGGCCCTGCACTGAGCAGCCTGCTGCCCATCTGCCTGGACTTCTGTGGACGTCTTCAAACCCTGCAGGCCTCCTCGGGCAAGGGACGGCGGGGAAGGAAGCTGCGGGCCCCTGCATGGCCTCTCCACTCGGGCAGAGACGTCGCTAAGCCCCAGCGCCTCCACTGAGAGGCTCTTGCTCGAGACAGCCTGGGCTACTCTGCGGATTTTCCTCTGACGGAAAAGTCACCCGATGATGAAAAAACACCGGATTCAATCAAAATGTGGAGGGGGAGAAACAGGAAACGGCAAAGTGACACGTAAAGGATCCAGCGGGAAGGTCAGAGGGAAGAGGAGCAAAGGGAAAATGGGGAAGGAACAAGGAGAGGGGAGGAAGGGAGGGGAGGGGAGAGGAGAGACTGTTCAATGAGTGGATGGCGGATACCACCAGCAAGGCCTGGTGGCCACACCATCCACACTCTGGAAAAGAAAGATCTCGGAGAAGGTCGAATATGAGCTTCCGGACAAGCCTCACCCACGAGGAGGAAAACCCAGCAGGAAAACCTAGTAGGAAAACCCAGGTATGAGGGACCCGTGACAGAGATTTCCAAACCTGCTTGGATCAGGACTGGGCCTCCCCCCAGCTCCCCAGTTTTCCAGTAGCTTGGCAGTCACACCCACAAACTGCCCCCGGCGCCATGTGATCTCATCAACAGCCGAGATCAGAGTCTATAAACCAAAGCTCCCCGGAAGTAAGTGATTATACTCTAGCCCACTTATGCACCAAAAGTAGCACACATTCGTTTGGTTTTAACATACTTGCTTGTATTCTCTTAGTCCGGCCTTAAATGGCTCCTGAATGAAATGCAACAACCTTCACACAACTTTCTTATTGTGGTGGGCAGGTGCTCGGTGGTGGGATTGGTGCTTGAATATTATCTGTAATCAACTACTGTGAACTACTTTATGAAAATAAAATATATAAAAAAAAATTTTTTTTAAATGTGAGGGGCTGGAGCAATAGCACAGTGGGTAGGGCGTTTGCCTTGTACGCGGCTGACCCGGGTTCGATTCCCAGCATCCCATATGGTCCTCTGAGCACTGCCAGGAGTAATTCCTGAGTGCAGAGCCAGGAGTAACTCCTGTGAATTGCCAGGTGTGACCCAAAAAGAAAAGAAAAGAAAAAGAATGTGAGCGAGCTTTGTCTGAACGCTCCTCTGCCAGAGGCGGCCAGGGCCCCCTGGGCACAGGCTACTGGTCACTTGGAAGGAGAAGAAAGTGGTGTGGGCAGCTGGGTCCACTCGCCGACAGGCAGCAGCGTCTCACCCTGGCCTTCCATGGGGGCTTCGGGGCTCCCATCTCCTCCCGGTACTGCCCACCGAGTCCCAGGGGAGGGGGGTGCATCGGCTCTGGCACTGGGGGGCCGCACCGTCCACTCACACAGGGTCCCAGGTCGGGGCTGCCCTCCCGTGCCCGCCCCCATCAAGGCTGTGCCATCCTCTGTGGGCGCAGGGCGACTGGCCCGTGGGCGCTGGGGCCAGGGGACCCCTAGGGAGGACACAGCTTCTCTCGGCTCTGCGGCCGCCCACTAGGGACAGAACACATGTCCGGGACCTCCCAGCATGCAGACCGGACGTCCAGCCCGCGGGACGGACATGTCCACTCCCCAGCAGCAGGTGGACGCGGCCCTGCCCTCCGGCCTCGGACGTGGTCCGCACTCACGTGCCTTCCCGGTCCCCCTGGCCCCGACCACAGCCAACAGGCAACGGTGCTGCCACGCCCCCAGCTGGACGGACTAAGGCTTGGGCGGCCGATCGCGGGCCCTTAAGGCGAGCGGCCAGGGAGCGGGAGTCAGGGGAGGCCGGGGACGCCAGGGTCACCCCCACGTCTGAGAGCCACGTAGGCCTCAGGGGACACTGCCCCGTTCAGAGCCGCGTGCCAACCCGGCTGCTGTGTGCCTTTCTACCTCGAAGAATTGATCCTAAACTCCGCCCCCGGTCATCAAACTGTCCCTCCTGCCGCCCCCCCACCCCACCCCGAGAGAGAGGTTAATAATAGCTCAGTAAATAACCCCTGGAGACGCTGGCCCTTTGATCCGTCCCACAGCCCCGAGCCCGACCACAGAGGCCGGCCGCTGTTTTCAGAACGACAGCGCTTACTAATTTGGGAACTCCGGGGCTATTTTTTAACATGTTCGAGCGGCATTAGCACCTGTCGGCTCCATCTCCCTTGGCCTTCTGGGTGGGGGTCAAAGGGCGGCAGGGGAGCCGCTGGGGACGGGGAGGAAAGGGGTCCCCGGGGCAGCGCGCAGCTGGGGCCGGCGTCCTGGCGGCCGGAGAGGGAGGGGTCCCCGGGTGGGCTGGACTCGGAGCCGCCCCCCCACCCCTGTGCTGGGACTCCAAGTGCCCGCTCACCCTGGGGCCCAGGGAGAGCCCCGGAGCAGGGCCACGAGCACCGGCCGTAGATGTGGAGCCATCCGGGGGGGTCTCAAGACCTGGTCTCTGAAAGCAGAGTGACAGCGACGCAAACCACGGCCCTGGAAGCTGACAAGTCAGGCCGCGGCTTGCCCCATTGGCTCTTTGGCTGCCTGATTCTTGTTATGGGCCCTGGACTCCCAAGCAGTGCTCAGCAGCTCTGGGGTCTATTCCCTGCTGTCCTCAGCCCGCCAGGACCCCGGGGAGGCAGCACGGCCTGGCCCTGGGGCAGGGAGGGGGGACGTGAGGGCGGAGCCTGAAGTTGCTTCCCAGCTGCAGGCGCCTTCCCCGGGCCAGAGAGACCCCGGGCAGCAGGCGGCCTAACGCGGCAGAAAGGGGGGCTGTCTGCTGCAGGGTTGGGGGGGGCTGTCTGCTGCAGGAGGGGGGCTGTCTGCTGCAGGGAGGGGGGCTGTCTGCTGCAGGGTGGGGGGACTGTCTGCACGCGGGAAGGGCCCAGGCCACCCCGCCAGGGGTCTGGGGCACAAGGGTGACGCCCAGCCCGGCACCAAGACTGCGCCCAGGTGCCTCTTCCAGGCCGGGCCTCGCCCCTGCACACACACCCTGACTCGGCCACGCGCGAGAAGGAAGCCAGCGCTGCCCCCGGGAGGAAACTCCCCCTGGGTGAAGGGGACTCCCATCCCCACCGGCCCAGGGCTGGGGGTAGCCGGGGGACACAGAGACTCGCGCTGGCCGTAGAGGGGACGGGACGCCGTGCTCGGAGAACTCGAGATGGTCAGGAGATGCTCCAGCCACGGAAAAGGACAGAAGCGAAACGGCTCCCAGCCCGGCAGACAGAACGGGGAGCGACGGCTTCGGGGGTGGGGGTGGGGAGAGAGAGAGAAAGAGAGAGGGAGGCCTGCGGGGAGGGACCTGTCGAGTGGGTCCGTCTTCCATCAGGCGAGGCGCGTGGGGTCCCCACAGCAGGGACAGGGACGGCGACGCTCACCTTTGAAGTTGCCGATGTACAGCCCGGGCAGGATCTGAGGGAGAGACAGACACAGTGAGCCGCGCAGCTGGCACTGACAGAGGCGCCCGCAGGCCACAGCCCGGGCCCGGGGGGACAGCGGGGGTCGCAGTCACTGGGCGCCAGCCTGCCCCGGCCTCGCCACCAGGAGCCTGCCGGTGCCTGTGGACGCTGCTGCCCCCAACCCCACGGGGCCTCCAGAGCTCCCAGCATCTCAAGCCTAGCCCCGACCTGAGACCACCCTCCTCCCCCACACACGTGCGTGCACACACACGCAGACACATGCACACGCACACATGCACGCACAAGCGCGCACAGACACATGCACACGCGCACACATGCACATGCGCACACATGCATGCTCAAGCACGCAGACATACACACACGCGCACACATGCATGCACATGCGCGCACAGACACATACACACACATGCACACGTGCACACATGCATGCACACGTGCGCACAGGCACATGCACACGCACACATGCACACGTGCACACATGCATATACATGCATACATGTGCACACACACACAGACACTTTCTCTCCCTGCACCCCACATACCCCAGCTTCTCTCTCCAGCAAATCTGCCCCTCGCACTCCGAGCCACTCCCCCCGGGGCCCCCCATCACAGAGCCATGCTGCTTTCTCCACCCCAGCCCTGCCCTGCCACCATGGGGCAGCTCGTCCCACCCGGAGCCCTCGGGGAGCGTGTCCCAATGTCCTGAGGCCTCTGTGCTCACACACAGCCCACCCCAGCTTGACCTCCGCCGCATGCCACCGGGAGTGACCCTTGGTCACGGGGTCAGGAAAAAGCCCCGAGTCCAGCCTGGTGGCAGCCCCGCCCTCAGTGTGAACTGTATACACGTGAGTTTGTAAGAACACATGGTCTCTCCCCAAAGTGTGCCTTCTGAGGCGGCGGTCCTCGGAGCAGACGCCCAGCACCCCCGGGTGTGTGACCCACTCTATCCCGGGGCCGGGTGTCTGGCCGAGTGAGTGACGCACGCGGGTGCCACGTGAGCGGTCGCCATGGCCGGCCAGCACTGCCCTGGTGGCCCCCGAGAAGAGCCCCTGGGTGCCCTGGGCACCGCTGCTGGGGCCCGAGCACACGTGAGCCTGGTGCCAGGCACAGTCCGGGGGCAGGGCCCTCACCCCGTGGGCCGCCGCTTCCACCATGACCCTCCCCCTCCCCCTCCCAAACCCTGAACCCGGGACGAGCCCGTCCCCTCGGGGCCAGCCTGCACATGGAGCGGCTCAGGGCCCGGAGCCGGAACCGGGCTATTTCTCACACAGCTCCTCCCCTGCCCGGGCTTTGCCCGGTGTCCCCCACTGCCCCTCGCCCCCCACCCCCCACTGCTGGGGCGCGTGAGTGGCAGCAGGGTTGGGCCGAGGCCGCCTGCCGGGACCCTCCAGTGAGTGACAGAGGGACCGGGGAGGGGGAAGAGAGGCGCCAGGCCCCATGGTTCCCCCGCACCTGGGCAGGGCGCCGGCCATCCCCCCAGCGACCCCACACCCGGGGAGGGCAAGTCAGCTCCGAGGGAGCCCAGAGGTCCCAAAGGACCCCGCCCCCCCCCCCACACACACACACAGGCTCTGTGTCCTGGCTGGGTGAGGCCATTTCCTGGAGCAAGGGGTCAGTGTCCACACTGCCCAGTGGACAGACCTTCAATCTGCCCTGTCGGTCGGCACGATTCTCCCGGGAGGAAGGGCGGAGGATGCCCCCGTCCATCTTGCTCCAAAGCGTCACAAAGAATTCAAGTGCCCAGAGACACTTGACACTTGGCAGCGGGGCTGCTGGCAGCTGCTGGCCGGCAGCTCCGGGCACCGCCCCGGGTCCTGCCCACTCCTGGCCGGCGAGCGGGCACCAGGCGCAGGAGCCGCAGGCCTGCCTGGACCCTCATGCCCAGGCTCCCTGCAGTGCTCCTCCGGGTTCCGGCCAAGAATCCCACACCCCAGTTTACCAGGAACCCGCCCGCCCCGGAACCCTGGCCAGGGCTTCTCCATCCAGCCCCGGGACGCAGACGTGACGGAAAGGCCCGACCGGCTCCTGCTTCCCTGGGGAGGAAGGAGGTGATGCAGCCGGAATCCTTGAGGACATCCAGGAGGCGGTGACCCCCGGGGGACGCCTGAGAAGGGGGCAGGAGAGGGAGGGATGGGCAGGGGAGCACAAGCCTGGCGAGAGGACTCGGGGCGGTGGGTGCTGGGAGCAGAGTGGCCCCCAGGAGCCCTGAGGGCCGCGTTGGCACCTGCCTGCACTTCCCAGCAGGACTCGGCTTCCCGTGCACCTGCGTTCACTGCGGGGGGCACGGGGGTGGGGCCGCAGTACGGGGGTGGGGCCGTCGCCCTGTATGCAGCCGCTGCCCAGGACCTGGTTCCACTCGGGCGCCACGGACGGTCCCCTGAGCACCGTGAGGGCTGACTCCTGAGCACAGGTCAGGAATGGGCCCCTGAGCACTGCCAGCTACTTCTGCCTCCCCCAACCCCCCCCCCACACAAACTTCTGATTTCAAGACAAGCCCCTCGCCTACCTGGCCAGTCTCTCGGCTACTCCTAACTCTGTGCTCAGGGGCCCCTGCAGTGTTGGGGGGACGGGGTGGGGGGAGACTCAGGCCTCCTGTGGTGAAGCCTGTGGAGAGCCTTCTGCCTACTTCCAACTGGCTAAGTCCAGTTTTGCTTTTCTGCTTTGTCCTGTCCCTACCTTCTCTGTTCATGTGAACTATTACCCTGATGTTCATTTCTTTGAATGAGAAGCCTTTTGTAAAAAATTTTTTTCTCAATTTTTTTTTTTTTTTTTTTTGCTTTTTAGGTCATACCCAACAGTGCACAGGGGTTACTCCTGGCTCTGCACTCAGGAATTATTCCTGGCAATGCTCAGGGGACCATATGGGATGCTGGGAATCGAACCTGGGTCGGCCGCGTGCAAGGCAAATGCCCTCCCCGCTGTGCTATCCCTCCAGCCCCTAAAAAAAATTTTTTTTTAAATGGTAATGACTAGTTGGGCTGGAACAATAGCACAGCCAGTAGGGCGTTCACCTTGCACGCGGCCTACCTGGGTTCGATTCCTCCACCCCTCTCGGTGAGCCCGGCAAGCTACCGAGAGTATCCCGCCCACACGGCAGAGCCTGGCAAGCTACCCGCAGGATATTGGATATGCCAAAAACAGTCACAACAAGTCTCACAATGGAGACGATACTAGTGCCCGGTCGAGCAAATCGATGAGCAACAGCAAATCGATGAGCAAATCGATGACAGTGACAGTGTCAGTGATTGATTAGTTAATGTGGTGATGTGATAACATATATTTTGGTAATATGTGTGCATGTATACATGTATGGTTTTTAGACAAAATAATTTTTTTAAAAATAAAGAGCCTTGTTCATTGGTGGTGGAGAATGGACACTGGTGGAGGGATGGGCTCCCGAACACCGCATGAGGGAAAAACAAGCACGAAATGTTTGAATCTGTAACTGTACCCTCACTGTGACTCACTAATTAAAAAATAAATAAATAAAAATAATCACACACAAAGAATAAAGAGCCTTTCTTGAAAAAATTACATTCCACATTCTCTTACTCCAAAAATGCTAATATATAACATCAGGCTAGTTTTCACACATTAATGTTATATTTTTTAATACATTATATAAAACACATATCAATTGATATATTTATTAGTAATAATTTATCATTATTTATACATTTTATACTCATTTCCACCTTGTTTTTAAAATAAGAGCTGAATACTCAATTTGATTTCACGTCCTTTAAACATTCTCTTTTGTATTCTTGTAAGTCAAACAACCTGCCATGCTGATTCTCTACGTGGAGGTCTTTTATACCCCGCCATTCATGAAAAGTATTTTTGTTGTTCTTTTCTGAATTACTGAAGCCACATACATAACTCTTTCACTTGATTTCTGACAAATTTTAGTTTTAAATTTTTCTTTATTTTTTTGGCTAGGTGGTATGTTTGGATCATATTTAGCTGTGCTCAGTCTGATCTTATTCCTGGCTCTGTGCTCAGAACTCATGATTGGAGCATCTCAGAGAACCATATGTGGTTACTGGGAATTAAACCTGAACTTTTACGTGGGACAAGTATTTTACTCACTCTACTATCTTCTATCAAACAAAGCTCCCGGAAGAGATCGACGCAGAATCTCGCACGGCAAGCTAACCATGTCATATTCGACATGCCAAAACAGTAACAATAATGGGCCTCATTCCCCTGACCCTGAATGGGACAGGACGAATGGAGACATTACTAGCACCCGCTCAAGCAAATCGATGAGCAACGGGACGACAGTGATACAGTGATACAGTGATTGATTTACCATTGATATCACGTAACTGCTGGGGAAGTGGCTCCTTCCTGCAGTGTGGCCTGTTTGGGCCCTTCCTGTTTCTCTCTTGGAGAAGATCTCCCCATCATTTAGGGTCTCTCCGGGGCACACGAAAGTTTATAACCTCCTGGGGCCAGAGAGAGAGAGAGCACACGTGCCTTGCATGCAGCCAACCTATTGTACATATGGTCCCTTGAGCACTGCCAGGAGTGATCCCTGAGCACAGAGCCAGGAGGGAGCCCAGAGCACCATGAGTTGCGGCCCCCAAGCCAACATGTGTAAATATAAAAGCCGTCTAGTGAACAAACATCTTGGTCATGTTCTGGCCATTCGCGGCCCTTTCCCGAGTACGGGAACCCCCCTCTCCCACCAGCCCCAACTACGGAGAGCAGGGCCCGGCTCTTCCCATAGAAGCCGCAAGTGGACAGTGTCATGGCCGTCCAGCCGTGCTGGACTCCGTGGCAGGCTGTGGGGACACAGAGGAGGAACGAGCCGCAGGCCCATGTGGTCCCCGTGAGCAGGTAAGTTTCTCTCCCACAAGGGGATGAGCCACAGGGTGATGAGAGCACAGTAGCGAGGGCGGAGCGAGAACCAGGCCAGGGAGGGGTGAAGATGGGAGAGGAGCCCTGGAGGGGGACTCAGCCCCTCTCTGCCCTGGGTGGGCCTCTGCAGGGGTCTGTGACGGCCAGGCCCGCAGTGCAGGCGTCTTTGCTAGAGGCACGTTATCCCAGAGAGAGGCTGGAGCAGAACTTAATGGAAATCAAGGAGAAAACGACAAAAATCATTGCGGATGCTCTCTCCACGGGTATGTAAATATTTGTAAGTCACTTCGAGCGAGTTCAGAGTTGTGCCTCCAAACTCTTAACTGTTTTCCAAGCCAGCGGAGAAAACTAGAGTTTCAAAGGCTGGCAAAAAAAAAGAGAAAAGCAGATTGCCCAATCCCTGTTTCTTTCTGCAGCTTCTTTCATTCAGACTTATAAAGCATGAGGCTCAGGGAAGGTTGGAGTGCCAAGCCACTGGTCCGAAGACACATTTTTATGTGCAAGGAGAACAAAAAGCTCACAAATACTCAAGCTTTTACACCACTATGTCAGCTTCATAACTCAATGAATGTGGTCTGGTTGTTCATCGATTTGCTTGAGCAGGCACCAGTAACGTTTCCATTGCGAGACTTGTTGTCACTATTTTTGGCATATCGAATATGCCACAGGGAGCTTGCCAGGCTCTGCCGTGAGGGCAGGATACTCTCAGTAGCTTGCTGGGGCTTTCCGAGAGGGATGGAGGAATTGAACCAGGGTCCGCTGTGTGCAAGGCAAACACCCTACCTGCTGTGCTATGTTAAAACTAAAAGAAAAAAGTGACTTGCTGACTCCCCCAATATTATTGTCGGTGGTGATCCCAAGAGCAGAGAAAGAGAAAATTGAATGAATCGTTTTCTAGCAGAGAGATGGTCTTGCAAAGAAGTGAGGGTAGAACAACGCTCACTGGGACAAACTGGTTGGCCAGAGAATTCACCAAGTGGAATGCAGGTGGGAGAAAGAACACAGCGTGAGTAACACCATCTCCGCCCAGGAAGAAGGCAGGACGGATCACGGGGGAAAAAAGCTTCTAGCTACAACATGGAAGTGTTTCATCACTCCCAAGGCGTCAGCGCCAAATCGCTCTGAATCATCTTCAGGCTTCAGAAACAGCTCGTCTTCTCCTCTGCCCGGGCTGCTCGTCCACGGACAGTTCCCGGGATGCCTTTCCCTGCCCGCCAGCTTCCCTGGTCTGCTTTCACCTGCATCAGCACCTCGATGACAATGCGGCCTGACTTTTGGATCGACTTTCATGGCCTTGTTCCTGCACTCTGTCCCCCAACAAGTTTGTCATGGAGCCTGGCCCCCGCAGAAGCACATCACTGAGTTAAAAAAGAAAGAAAGAAAATATGGAACACAGAAGCAGGGATGACGGGCCCTGGAACGCGGCTGGTGAAAACAGAGGCTTGTTTTCTGTTTTCTGGAAAGAGTGTCTGGGACAGAGGATGAAGGCAGCCGCAGCCCGGGCGGGGCCCACCGTGGCCCCCGCCACCCGACCCAGCCAGCACAAAACCGAATCCTCGGCCGCAAACAAAGCCCTTGAGCACCCGAGACTCCAGCTTCTATGGCAGGAAATAGTTCTGGGTTTATTTTTTAAACATTTCACGTCTGCTTCAGGATGTCAGGGAATCTACCACCGCCACCCGAGCTGATGGCAGAGATTAAATTCCTGACCGACCAGCAGGGCAGGGTGGGGGGGTGCGGGCGGGCGGGGAGCGCTTAAGTCTTCCTCGATAAGAACACACTCGCACGGCGGGGAGGAGGAGAAAACTTCTGGCAGAGTCCCCAAGGGGTGACTCGGCACAGTCTCTGCCTGCCTGCCGTCTGGCCAGGGGGTTAGCCTATGTGCGGGTTAAAGGCCGAGGGTGAGAAGAGGAATGTGAGAATACTTTTGTGTCTTTAAACACTGCCTTATGGGGGCAGCACAGTGGGGAGGGCGTTTGCCTTGCATGCGGCCAACCCGGGTCCGATTCCCAGCATCTCATAGGGTCCCCCGAGCACTACCAGGAGTGATTCCTGAGTGTAGAACCAGGAGGAACCCCTGTGCATCGCCGGGTGTGAGCCATAAAAAAAACACAAACAAACAAACAAACAAACGATAACAAACACTGGCTTATGCTTCTGTCTCTTCGCTCTGAAATCAACAGTGAGGCTGATTTCCTACTGGCATCCATCGGAAGAGGACCAGGACCCCCGGTGTGCTCTGTCCCTCGATGGCTGAGCTCAGCATGGACACAGAAGCGGTGCCCCCTTCGCCGCCCCGTGGCAGGACGCTCACTCCCTGCACACGGACCCTCTGGCAGCTGCCCGGGACCCACCTGGGAGGCCGGGTCTTCTTGCCTTTCATTCCCATCCTACTCCATGACCGCCCCCCCCCGCCCCCCGGGGGCATGTTCGATACCCGTGTGATGAAAGGGGAAGGGGGCGGGTCAGAGGAAGCCGCCCGCCTTGTGGAAACAGCAGCATCTGACTGGAAAGTCTGACCTTCAAGCGCCGCCAATTTTAAATTTCAAATTTGAGTTGACGCACCCCTCCTCCCGCCACCTTCAGGCGTCACCACCCCCCCCACACCACCCACCCACCCCCAGCATGATGCAACAAGGCTGGGGAACCTGTCGGCCGCGTGCTGCTCTTTGGGGAGTGACAGTTCTAGACCACAGGGCGCTTAGGCGGTTCTGAGAAGCAAAAGAGCAGCTCGGGGGTTCTCCGCGCGCCGTGATTTTGCTCCCCCAAAGGGCATCGGGCAGTGGCCGGAGTCTCTCTCCCAGCCGGCGTGGGAAGGAGGGCGTGGGGGGCTGGGAGCTGCCCAACCTCCCGCGAGGTCCAGATTAGGCTGACCCCCAGGGCTGTGTCCAGCCCACAATGCCTGGCGTCCAGTCCATGCACGACGTGAACACTGAGGCCAGGGAGTCCTGCCCGGGGGCCTGGGCGGGGCTGGGCCCCCTGGCCCCTGGCCCCTGGAGCACTCTGACACTCTCAGCTGAGTCTTTATGTTCCCCAGGAGCCAAGAGGCGGCCCCCAGAGGTGTCAAACCGCATCACGTGACCACTCCGGGCACGAGCCCAGGAACACGGGGCAGTGTAGAAGAATGTCCCCTGATAAATTCTCATGTGCTTCTCTCGAGCATCCGCGCCGGGACCGGCAGGACGGTCATGTGACAGGTTAGGGAGCGAGAGAGGAGACGAGCTTGCTGAGCTGGTGCCCTGAAGGACCCAGACATCCACGGCAGCGGCAGCTGGGGACGTCACGGGGCTGGTGGCCGAGCAAGGTCCGGAAGCAGCCCGGCCCTCCTCCCTGTGTCCCCCTGGAGGGCGTCCTTACGGAAGGGTGACACGCTAGGGGGAAGGGGTCCCTCCCCTGGCCCTGAGCCTGGGGATCGTCTCTACCCTCGCCAGGCAGGTCACTTCGGCAGGACACCAAGCAGCGGGAGAGACTGAGGCCACCAGACCAGGTAGCCAGAGGCACAGAGACCCCCAAGTCCTGCCCCAGAAACGGCAACAGTCCAGCCCACTCCGGGGCCTGCCTGCAGGGCGATCAGGAGCTGACAGAGAACTTGGATACTTCTTTGATTTCGTGGGGGGAATTGAAGCCCCCAAACAGGGCACTGAGGATTGCAACAAACACTTTGTAGAGCCTCCCCATACTCCTCCTCCCCCCCTCAAAAAAAAATAGACCATCTGAGGGTTCAGACCCTTGAGAAAATTGAGTCAACTTGGAGTTTTCAAAGGCTCCACGAAGACCTGACATTTGCATGCGAGGGCTGGTCTGCTTAACCCTAACCCCGTGCGAGCTATTTCCTGGACTGCCCTTTAGCGTTTCTGGGCCGTGGCCTCGAGCCAGACCACCTGGCTGGGGACCTCGGCCTCTGCCACTCACCAGCTGCGTGACTGCAGGCCGGTGACCTAATCTCTGTGGCCCTCCCCTGTGAAGCAGCAGGTGGAAAGAACGCCACCGCTCTGGGGGGCCCTGGGAGGGGGGACGGGGGGCAAGTGAGTGGGGCCGTGGTCAGCTCTCCAAACAGGCCCCGGCGCTCCCGGGCTCCTTCTCAGCAGCTGTGGGACGCAGCTGGGACAGGCTGGCACCCGGCCGCACAGGGGAGCCTTCTGCTGTCTCCCGAGCCAGGGGCCACAGGGGCCAGCTCCGCAACCTCCGACGGACACTACTTGGATGCCCAGTCTCTGTCTTCCAGTCGGTATCGAGAGGAGAAGTCAAACTGGCCTCCTGGGGGCTCAGGGGGGCTCAGGGTGATAAACAGCCCCGTGTTTATCAGGGAGGCTCCAAAGCAAGAGACCTCACTGCTGGCTGCTGCTTCCTGCTCGTCTGGGAAAGGGTCAGGCACCGGCAGCAGAGTGCGATGCTCTGTGTTCACGCGCTGGGCACACCCCCCTGAGAGCGTGACGCTCGGCCGGGCCAGGGTGGATTGATGAGAAGATCCGCCGCCTCGGCGAAGACGTGAGGATTAAACAAGAACTGATCTGCCTGCAGAAGGCAGAGAAGCCGGGAGAGCGCTCAACAGGCTGAGGGCGTCCAGGCCCGCGGGATGGCCGGGCTCAATCCCTGCCACCACATCCTCGCCCGAGCAAGCACTTCCTGAAACAACTCCTGATTAGAAAGCCAGGGGTGTCACACCCCACCCCAAACCAAACCAAAATCAAGTCAGATCATTCACTGTTTTTTTTTTTTTTTGCCAAGGATGAGCAACTGGTCCCGGGAAACTCAGACCCACACACAGAATGGTGGGTTTCCGGTTCCCAAGACATGGCGCGTTTTTAACTTATAGATGAGTACCTGACAATAATCCCACCGATTCCCCGAAACAACCTTTAAAACAAGAAATAGATGAGGGGGGGAAGATGAAGTCTAATTCCACGTCACATCGTCATCCATGGAACTAATCTAGTTCAGGCTTTTCATTTCCGGCTTCCAGCAATCTGCTCGTCACTAATTCAATCCCGCTACTCTGGACAATGCCCAAGTCTCTGCTTACGCGTCTCTGTTCCAGAGAGGTCCTTTGGGGGATGGCCGCCTTTCTGATAAGCTGCATCCGTTATATCTATGTGACCCAAATGACCTACAGTGTGACACCTAGGCCCGTGAGACACAGAAAACTCGGCCAATCCCCAAAGAAAAGGAATTGAAACCAGAGACACTTTGAAGACTTGGGACCAAGACACTTAAATCTGTATTTGAGGGGCTGGAGTGATAGCATAGTGGGTAGGGCATTTGCCTTGCATGCAGCCGACCCGGGTTCGAATCCCAGCATCCCATATGGTCCCCTGAGCACCGCCAGGGGTGGTTCCTGAGTGCACAGCTAGGAGAAATCCCTGTGCATTGCTGGGTGTGACTCAAACAGCAAAAAAAAAAAAAAAAAATCTGTCTTTGAATAATTTTATATATTGGTGACATTCAAAACACCAATATTCTATGTGTATTTCAATGAAATACATTCTATCATTAAAATCAAGTTCACCTGCTTTTGAAATACCTTATTGTGGCCATTACATTTTAACTTACACATATGCGTCACATTATATTTCTGTTGGCATTTACTATTAGAATCATCTCCATTCTCCTCAACTGGATAATGTGTGTATCCAATAAACATCTGTGGAATTACTGAAGTCTCTAAATCTATTTCTCCGTTTTTGCATTGACAACAGCCATGGTACTTCTGTTCGAAAATGTTTATGACAATACCACTTTAGAAATTTACGCCTTTCTTCGAAAGGTAAAAATCATAATACGGATTTTCACTACTTTGGCAAAAAACCTGAAATGTACTTTGACCCCTAGGGTCATCATTTGTATTCCTCCTTAGGCTCTTCAAATTATAATAGTACAATACAATTAAACTAGATGCGGCAAGAAAGAAGAGTAAATAGCCTGAGTGGAGAAAAACTGTAAAAAAAAAAAAAAAAAAAAACACCAAAGGAAAGCCGGGGTATGGCCACAATAAACGGGAAGGCAAACAGAACACGGAGGCTATTTCTTTACAAAGCAAAAGGCTCCAGGGCTGAGGAGGCTGGTGGAGCATCCCGTCCAGCGTGAAAACACGCTTGCTCTCTCTACCTCTCTCTACCTCTCCCTCTCTCACACACACTTTCCTTCCCTTCCTGAACTTTCAGGACTCCTGAGGCTGTCTCTCTAAGCATCAATCTCCAGCTCAAAAGAACAAAACCTGCTGACTAAGCAGTGAAATGAGTGAGAAAAAGCCCCCCTCCCCCGCCCCACCAGGGCTGGCCAATGAGGAATCCTGCAGGGAAGGGGCGCTGACCCAGGACCATCTCTCCCAGGCCCATCTCAAAGACTGGGGCGGGGAGGGGGGGGGGGCACCTGTCCTTCCCGGGCTGCACGCGGGGCTCGGACATATAAGACTTTATATAATACAAAACTAGGCTGCAGGCAACGCTCAGCTGGGAGAGCTGGAATCTGGCACTTCCAAGGCCAGGGAGGGACGGAAGAACCTAAGGCTGGTGGAGGCAGCGGGAAGCTGGGTCCAGCGAGGTGTGAGCAGAGACAGAGACAGAGAGGAGAGACAGGAGAGCAGCGGCTGGCGTGGAAGGAACGAGGGCCCTGCAGCTGCTCCACAGGTGCCCTGCAGCAGGAGGGCAGGAGCCCCGCAGAAAACCAGGTTCAAGCTGCTCCCCGCCCCCTGCCCTCAGCCCTCCCTGGGTATTTTAACACATCTCAAGGCTGGGACGTTTGTCAACTTCTCTGTCCGTCAAGGAAAAAAACAAAACGAAACAAAACAATAAAAAAAAAACACCTCATCTGTACACACACACACACACACACACACACACACACACACACACGCACACACACACACACAGACGAGAAAGAGGAAATCACAGACCACTCTGTACTCCAGTTTACTAGTAATGTGGGTGGTGGGGATGCTTCAAGAGCCGAGTAAAGGGGAGGGGAAAAGAGAAGAAGAAAAAAAAAAGAAGAAGAAGAAGAAACCACAACCCTTCTCCGCGGAGGTCCCGGCACAAGTGTCAACGCTCTTAAAGGGCGCGCAAGTTCCCAGCCGCAAAACGCACCGGCGGGCAGCGGGGTCACCGCTTGCCGGGAAAGGGCAGCGGCGCCGGGGGCCGGGGGGGCACCCCAAACAAGCTGGACAGGGCGATCGCGGCCCCAGACGCGCCGCCCCGCGCCCCGACTCGCCCGCCCCGGGTCCCGGGGTGCGCCCGCGGTGATTGACAGCGTGGGGGAGGGGAGGGGAGGGGAGGCGGCGGCCGGGGGCTTTCCCCGCGCCCGGGGGCGCCCGGCTGGAGCGCGGGGGCGCCGCGCCGCGCGAACGATCGAGAAGCACGTTACCTTGTTCATCCCATTCCCCATGGTGGCCGAGTGGACCGAGCACCCGCGGCAAGGAGGTGGCCGCGCACTCGTGCGAGTTGCGACAGGACGAGGGAGGAGCGGGCGGGGCGGCGGGAGGAATTTCGTGCTGCACAACCGCGACACACACAAACACACACAGAGACACACACAGACACACACGCACGCACGCACACACGCGCGGGGTCGGGGGCTGTCGCGGCGCCGGGCGGCTCCGGGGGCCCGGCGGGGCCACCGAGCGCTCCCGCGGGCCCGCCCCGGACTTCCCGGCCCCGCGGGCACAGGCCGCGCGTCCCCGCCGGGGAACGGCCGCGGTGGCCCGCGCGTCCCCCACCCCCCACCCGCCGGCTCCCTGGGACTTGTAGTCGGGATGCGGCGGCCGCGCCCCGCACTCCGCCCCTGCGGGAACCAGGGCCCGGGGTGCGTGTGTGTGCGTGTGCGCGTGTGAGCGGGGGATGGCCGAGACGTTGCGGGGTGCGGGGACAGCGGGGGCGGGAACCGAGAGGACCGCGACTCCCGGGGCCGCGGGGACTACGGCGCCTCGGCAGGCGGCCGGGACCGAGCGCGCACGCGCAGCCGGAGCCGCAGCGGCCGCTTTCCCCGAGCCCCCCGCGGCTTGGAGGCGGGGCCTGCGGGGCTAGCCCCGCCCCAGCGACCTGGAGTCTGGCCGTGTGGGCGGGGCCTGCGGGTCTAGCTCCGCCCCCAGTGGCCCGGGCCTGTCTGGGGATGCGGAGCCTGCGAATCTAGCCCTGCCTCCAGCGACTGGAGCCTGGCTTAGTGGGCGGGGCCTGCGCGTCTAGCCCCGCCCCCTCCGGCAGGTGCTTAGCTGAGGGGGTGGAGTCTAGTCTCGCCTCCAGCGGCTGGAGCCTGGCTGCGTGGGCGGGGCTTGCTAATCTAGCCCCGCTCCCACCGGCCCGAGCCGAGCTGAGGATACGGAGCCTGCGAGTCTAGCCCCGCCTCTATAGCCAGAGCCTGGCTGCGTGGGCGGGGCCTGAGCGGCTAGTTCCGCCCCCTCTGGACGGTGCCTGACTTGGGGGCGGGGTCAGAGTCCTTGAGCCCCGCCCCCTCGGCAGCGGCGAGTCCCGGGCCCGACTGCTGAAAACTCCGACGGGTCTTTCCCCTGTAGGGCGCCCGGCGGGACGAGGGGGCTCTTCCCAGCAGTCGCCGCCCTGCCTCGACTGCCTCGGTGGTGAATCAGGTGCTAAAGTAGGCGCCTGGGTTTTCTGGGCGCGACAGATTTAGGCCCCGGGAGGGGGATTCCTCTGGCCGCGCCCCGCCCACGGAGACCGAGAAGCCCGAACCGGTGGGGAAAGGTGCGCTCGGTGACTCATGTCTGGGGCGGCCTGACCCCCGAGCTGGGGAGGCAGATGTCCCGGTCTCAGACCACAGGGTGTGGCTCTGGATTTCTGGCGTGTCCTCGCCTTCCGATCACGGTCTTCAGCAGGTGCACGCTTGGGTTGCCGGCTGGCTTCTGCCTGCTCTCCTCGCCCTGCTCTGCGCGGTTCGCCCCGCAGTTGTTTGCGATCCTCTGCCAGCCTCACGAAACAGCATCTTTCCTTCCTTGGGGACGGAGCCCCGGAGCTGAATTTTTTATCTGGTACCCAGCATGTCCTGCAGAGAGTAGGAGTTTAACAAGTTTTTAATACGCAGTTTGCAGCTGGCCCACCTGAAACGGATTCGGACTCGGTTCCACCGGAATCTCCTCGCCAGTGTGTGTTCCTTACCGCCCTGCCCTCATGGTCTGTGCTCACGCCTCATCTCAGGGCCCTACTCTTTGCATAGAGGATTCTTGACTCTTGATGTCCTGGACGGAATGTCGCTTCCTCACAGCTTTCCTGACACTGTCCCCTCAATTAAAGCGGCCCCCCATCCACTCTTACACCACCCCATATTTTCTCTACACTCACTTAACACGATCAGACATTATTAGGGTTATTGACACTTTTGTATTCCCAGACAGCAACTTCCAGGATGAAAGCGCCTCTTACCTTCTTCACAGCTTACTGTCTTACGACTCTAGCTGCATGGCCTGGGATAGTACCTGGCACAAAACAGGGTTCAACAACAGTCAGTGTTTCCTGAAAAACATGAATGACTTCCAGAGAGCTAAGGGGTGCAGGGGTGAAGCGATTAGGGGTCTGGAGAGCTAATAAAGGTGCCTGCCTTGCATGTATTCAATCCCCACTCCACACAGACCCCCGAGCATTGCCACGTGCAGCCCAGCAGACCCCAGGAAAGCTTTGGGCAGCCCTAGCAGGCCAGAGCCTCTCTACGGATGCCTGGGTGTCCCTCAGCGCCACCGGGTCATCCCCAGCATTGATCCGCCAGCCCTTGGGCCCCTGGAGCACTGCTTGGAAGCCCCCAGGCCCCAAATCAGTGAAGGCAAGGAATGCTTTTTTTGTTTGGGGGAGGGAGGCACACCAGGGGGTGCTGAGGGCTTACTCCTGGCTAAGTGCTTAGGAATCGTTCTGGGGGTGTCAGGGATTGGACCTGGGTGGGCCATGAGCAAGGCCAGCACCTAACCCTCTGTTCTCGCTCTCCCTCCTCAAGTGCTGTTGGGGAAAGAGCTGCAGCTCCAGCTGTGGTGATTCCTTATATGTCACGTCACGTGGGCAGCAACGGGCGATGGAATCCTGTGTGAAGGACCTTCCCCATCGTGTGCCCCCAAATCTTCTCCTTGCCAGCCCCCTTCCTTACCCCCTCCTGACCGCCCTCTGCCGCCAGCTTAGGTGTCCTTTCCCTGTCCCCTTCACTTCCTCCTCTCCCTCCCGCCCCCGGTCACCTGCACAGCCCGGGTCCCGCTCACCTGCTCCCTGTCCTCTTGCTTCCTTCCACACGCCCGCTTTGAGACAACGCAGCACGGCCAGGAGCTAAGTGGGGCATCCCAAGACCAGCTCCTGTTCCTAATTCTCAGTGACCTGGAGTTAAATGAGCAACTTCTCCAAACTGTTCTTTCTCCTCTCCATTAAATGAGAGCATGGAGCTGTGAGGATTTGGAGATGCCCACAGCAGCGGCTTCGAGCCTCTGTTGGCCTCTCGTCCACCTGAGCTGTGAGTCGGCAGACAAGCCTCTGTGAACACAGTTCATAGTGGGGTCTTGCCCATAACCTGGCTCCGTAACACAACTTTCCTCCCACTATCCCTGAGCACTTTCTTTCTCTCCTCATTGAGAGCAAACCTGCCTATCGTGTTGAGATGACCGGCTGAGGGCTGACTTTTGGACTGAAACCTTGCCAAGGCCAAGTGGCTTAAACTGACATTCTGGCCCTGTGGGGCAGGTTCTACATGCTCGAAGCGATCTTCAAATTTGTCCTCTTGGCTAAATGAGAAAGAGAAAGAAATAAATCACAGGATGGAGAGGGACCATTAACACTGGAAGTTATGGGGAAAAAAACCATTTTGTAGTCTCACTCTGGTTGCACATTTCGAAATTGGGATGACTCGGAGATTACCGTGGCTCTGGCCAAGGATAGCACGTAAATTTTCAAGAAATTTGACATGATAGATATATATTCTTGGGTGGGAGCAATAGGGCAATAGGATGTTTGCCTTGCACGGGGCCAACTCAGGTTTGATCCCTGGCACCACATCTGGTCTCCCACCAAAAGTGATCCCTGAGCACAGAGCCAGGAGTTAACCCTTGAGCACTGCCTGGTGTGGCCGCCAAACAAACATAAAAATAGTATATATATGTATGCATATATGTGTGTATATATACATGTTTGTATGTACTTGTGTGTGCCTTTGTGTAGAAGGGGATTCTCCACCAGAGACTGCGTTTTCTTGCACTTCCTTTTATCCAGGCTGTCCTCGTTCCTAGATGAACCCCTCACCATCCTAAGGCCATCATTCTCCTCTGGCTCTTTTGTCTTTTGTGATTAAAATTAAGGAAAGAAAGTCTGATCCAATTTCACCCCACGTGTGGGTTTTCTCTCTTTTCATTTTCATAGTTCTGCCTTCGAGGTATTTTTCAGGTTCAACTTTCAGGGGACCCATTTTCAAGTTTCTTAACTCCTTCCCATCCTCTTCCTTTTTCCTCTCTGACCCCTGCATACAGAAATCAAATAAGGCAGATAACTCTCAACAAATGCCCACAGAACAACCGATCTGTTCATCTGCACTCGCTCTCACTCCCTCTCAGTGGTGGAATTTCATTCTCTGTCATTATTTTTTACTTCTACTTTCCTTCTTGCTGTTTTCTTATCTCATCGTAGTTCACAACTCCCAAACAAGAAAAGTCCTCGTGTGTGCCCCATGAAGAAGGACCTGCAAGTCACACAGGGTGGCTGGATTTGTGCACGGTGGTTAGAACCTGTGAGTGCTCTAGTACTGAGTGAACTGCAACTTTGAACTCGTAGGCAAGCCCGTGTAAAAGCCCACGGCAGAAGTTCAAACATTTGGGTCAGCCACATCATCTGAGATGTTACAGATAATTTCAGAGAATTGACACAAACCTCAGGCCTAGTGAGAAGTTGCAATGTACTCTTCCTTGGCCTTTTGAATATACTATAATTCAGAGTTTTCTCAACCTCAGCACCGCTGACATTTGGAGTTGGGTAATTTTTTTTTGTTGTGGGGCTGTCCCGTACATTGTAGGATATCTAGAAGGACTTTGGCCTCTATCAGTAAACCAGTAGCACCCCACATTTTTTTTTAACTCTCAGCCCTTGAAAAGGTAAAAACACATCTTCTGCCAGAGATCATTTGTATAAAGGGCAACAGAGATAATCTGTTGGTCTCTCTCTCTTGCAATCATTTGCAGTTATGGGGTTAGTCCTGTCAGACAAGAACAGGGAGTTCAAATGATGACTCATCTCGCCAAAGCATGACTGAAAAGAAAGCTAGAGAAAATCTAATGAATCGTGGAAAGAAGGAAAAAAGAAATGGCAGAGCCTGCAACTCCTGAGGCAAAAGCACTGAACATTCTCTTTTACTTTTTCCAGAACTTTCCAGAATAACTTGTGGTGACCTGATTGACTACTGGGGCCTGGCAGAATGTCCTCACTAGGAGAGGGGCCCCTAGGTGCCTGGTGAACACATGACCTCAGTGTGTCCTGCATGCCAAGCCGTCTTCTGGGTATAAACTTGGTTTTCTTCTCGCACTTGGAGAATCTTGGAGGAGGGGGGTGGAAAGATAATACAGGCAGTCAGGTACTTGACTTGCATGCGGCTGACCTGTTTGAATTGCTGATAGCACATAGGATTTCCTGAGCACCGCTGGATATGACACAACTAAAATAAATAAATAAATAAATATATCTTTTTTAATTGGGGGAGCTCAAAGTACAGGCCTCAGGAGAATATTAATTGGGAAAACCTCCTCCAAGCACAGCAGAGGGGCCTGGGGCATGTGGAGGAGGGCGATGATGGCAGATGCCAGCAGGCAGGGGGCTGCGAGTCCCAAAGCTGGCGTGTCGTGCGTTCCTGGGAAGGCTGTGAGGCTGGAGAAGGGTTATCGGGAGGACAGGAGAACCAAGCAACAGGCCAAGGAGGGTGCTGGAAGCTCCTAACATTGGAGTGGAAGGGGATGCCATTGTCAGCCTGCAGGTCGTGGAAGGCGCCCAAGTCAATGTCCTTGCATGGTCACACACCTTGCTTCCAAAACCATGAGCTTCTCTTTTTGAGGGGGAAGGCCACAACCTCTATTACTCAGGGGTTACTCCTGGCTCCACACTCAGGAATCACTCCTGGCAGTGCTCAGGGGACCCTATGGGATGCTGGGGATGGAACCTGGGTTGGCCACATGCAAGGTGAGGGCCCTCCCCACTGTGCTATCACTCCGGCCACCCGCAATCACAAGTTTCTTATCAGCAGCAACCACTTGGGACTGATTGAACTAGTTCCCAGGAGGAGGAAACATTCGGTGTTTATTGATTCAGGGGAGAAAACACAGCTGGGAAGGTGTTGATCTGTTCAGGTGCAAAGTTCACAGATCCTCTGTCCCCCCACCCCCACCCCCCCCCCCCCCGCCCCCGGCCAGGCCCTCTGGCCACTTGGTGGCACTTTCCATATGGAGCGGCCCCACCCCTGGGCTGCCGATCGCTGTCATTGGTAGAGTTCAGTGCTCGCTGGAGCTTTGGTTAAGAACTTATTCTTGGGGGACTGGAGTGCTAGCACAGTGGGGAGGGCATTTGCCTTGCACGCGGCCCACCTGGGTTTGATTCCCAGCATCCCATAGGGTCCCCCGAGCACCGCCAGGAGTCATTCCTGAATGCGTGAGTCAGGAGTAACCCCCATGCACGGCCAGGTGTGACCCAAAAAGCAATAAATAAATAAATAAAATGAACTTATTCCTGGGATGGAGAGACCAGACAGAGGTTAAGGTAATCCCCATAGCACCAATGACACCCTCAGTGGCCACTGAGCAGAGAGAGACCCCGGGGTAACACCGCAGGATGTGACCCAAATCCCCACCCAGTAAGCTGTTCCTAGGCCCAGAGAGGTAGGGAAGCAGCTAAGGAGCGTGTTTGCATGCAACAGGCCCCGGGCTCTGTCGTGGTCTCTGTGGCTGGGTGTGGCCCTGGAAGCACTACCAACAGCGCTGGCGTGGAGACATCAAACAGCGCCCCCACCCGCGGCCTTGCACTGAACCATCTGCGCCACTGATCAAGAACCCCACGCACCTAGAACAACCCTGAGAGGCTCCACCCCTAATAAGACCATTTTGGGGGATTTCGCCCATTAAACAGGTTGGTTATGTCCTTATGTGGATGAGGTTGGCCCTGTCTGCCAAGGAAGGAACAGACTGGAAGGGAGAGGGAGCAGGAAGGAAGGAAGGAAGGAAGGAAGGAAGGAAGGAAGGAAGGAAGGAAGGAAGGAAGGAAGGAAGGAAGGAAGGAAGGAAGGAAGGAAGGAAGGAAGGAAGGAAGGAAGGAAGGGGGAAGGAAGGGAGGAAGGGAGGGAGGGGGGAGGAAGGGAGGGAAGGAGGGAGGGAGGGAGGGAGGAAGGAAGGAAGGAAGGAAGGAAGGAAGGAAGGAAGGAAGGAAGGAAGGAAGGAAGGAAGGAAGGAAGGAAGGAAGGAAGGAAGGAAGGAAGGAGGAAAGAAGGGAGGGAGGGAGGGAGGGAAGGAGGGAGGGAGGGAGGGAAGGAAAGGAGGGAAGCTTTGCATAGTTGATGATCCTTCCCCCAAACAGCCACCAAAATCCAAACTCTGAGCCACTGGTACTTTTTGGACTGAACAGAATAACCTCTTGCACCTGTGTCCTATGGCCGTGGTAACAGATGCAACCGGGGCCTGATTTTGTAGTATTTGGGGACCAGACTGGACTGCCCAGGGCTTACTCCTGGCTCTGCGGGATCGGGGCTCACGCCTGCAGGGCCAGGGGACCCTCTGGGACGCCGGGGGACAGGACCCGGCTGGGCAGCGTGCAAGGCCAGCACCCTCCTCTGCTTCTGCTGTGGCCGCGGCTGACTTTCTTGACTAAGTCAGCTGGGTGCTGTCAGACAGCCCCGCGCCAGCCGCCTTTCCTCAGTTGTGTGTTCGGAGCCCCCGAGTCGCCATCAAGCCCTACTGGAAGCACCTCTGGGCCCGCGACCCTGGAGAGGTCAGAGGACCCCAATCTCCGCCTCGGGCACGCCGGCACGCAGCCCCCCTCCCTGGGACACTTCTGCTTCTTCAGGTGCCCGCGGGCCCGGGGAGCCCCAGCTCTGAGCAATGACGGGGCAGGCGCAGTGTCCTATGCACTGTCGACACGCACTGCCACCCGTGGCCCCGAGTCCTCCCCTAGCCGGGAGGCCCCGGCCCGAGTGCTCGCCCACCGTCTGGTGTCACACAGAAAGTGCAGTGGACCTGAAGACATTTAGCAAGTGTCTGGGGAGGGGGCTGGGGAGGAAGGGGCTTTCCTCCCAGAATGGAATGTCCCAAGAGAAGTTTTTTTTACTTATTGTGAGAGGGGAAGTCCACTGCACATGACGTCAGGGCGTCACTATTTAACATGGCTGGGTTTTACATGTGTGAATACTTATCACTATTTCAATGTGTCACTCGTCATGCAAAGCCCTTCGGTGACGGGACGACCCCCACCTGGAAAGGGCTGTTGCAGCAAGTGATCGGGCTCAGGGCTCACTTCCTTTCTTGGCCTCACCAAGCACCTGTATCTCTCCCACCCAACGTTTGGCCTGCGGCATAATGCCTCCTGCCTTCGCGCCCCCCGCACACACACAAAGCCCATCCCCGCACAGCCACAGCTTGTTATTCCCTGACTGGTCGAGGCCCCGAGTCCTTCGCCTTCCCAGCATAAGAGAAAAGGGCACAGGGTCGTGGCGACACCGAGGCTGCAGTTATCCTTTCTCGGCGTCTGCTCAGGGCAGCCGCGAAGGGCAGGTGTCGGCGCTGGCTCTGCGGAGACCAGGGTAAGCTTGGGAACTGCCGAAGCGATGGCAGACCCCCGGAAACGTCTGCAGGGGACCCTGTCTCATGACCACGTTTGCAAATGTGCAGGTTTCCAAGCTCTGGGTGAGAGCTTTAGCGTTAGAATGGGAAGCGGGCCGTGGCGACACCTCGCAGAGGTGCAGTGCAGCCCTGGGCCGTGGTGACACCTCGCAGAGCTGTAGTGCCAGAGCCCTGGGCAGGGTCCCCTGAGCAATCCCCGGCCGTCAGCTCTGGGCAGTGGCGACACCTCGCAGAGGTGCAGTGCAGCCCTGGGCCGTGGCGACACCTCGCAGAGCTGTAGTGCCAGAGCCCTGGGCAGGGTCCCCTGAGCAATCCCAGGCCGTCAGCCCTGGGCCATGGTGACACCTCGCAGAGCTGCAGTGCCAGAGCCCCGGGCAGGGTCCCCTGAGCAATCCCCGGCCATCAGCTCTGGGCAGCAGCCCCTGGGCACTGCTGACTATCAAGCCAACACAAAATGCATTTATACGCACTAGATAATAAAGCGAGTGGGTGCTATCTTGCCACAAGCTGGTTAAGTCCAGCCCATCCTGTTGAACTAAACGCCCCCTGCACCCCTAGGAGCTCGACGGCTTGGCCTCTCCCGAGGTGACAAGCAGCGGGCTGTGTGGTTGTGGCAGGCACACACCCTGAAGACAGTCCCTGTTCCAGGTGCGGGCTGGGCCGTTCTCCGTCCCTCTGTCACACCTGTGCATGCTTTCGAGGCAGCGCTTCGAGTTCCAGCAAACACCGCCTCGCGCAGGAACAGCTGTGCAGACAGCACGGTGCAGCCCGGGCACAGGAAGTCAGGCCCCTGTCACCTCTGAGACACCCAGGCACGGGGGCAGGCCAAGGTGGCACCGATTCACCAAGGTGCCACTTATATTCCGGACAGACACAGAGCAAGATCTTCTTCATCGCAAACCGTTTCCCGAAAATGTGCTGATGCTGTCAGATCCGCCCCTTTCCTGTTCCAAAGCGCGAGGAGCCCAGCCCGGCTCAGGTCGTGGCGTGTGTCCTGCCGGGAGGGACGCGGGCCGCTGCCCGGCCACGGGCGGACTTGGCCTTCAGGGAATCTGAGGTCTCCAGCTCCGCCGGCAGAAAACGATGTGACGTTGACGTGGCAGGACCCCCTTCTGCAAGTCCACGTTTCACAGAGCCGTCACCCAGGGGGGCCACGTGCAGGGGGGAGGGGAGGGGGCGGGGATGGCGCCGCTGATAAGGTGACTTGGCACACGCACATCTTGCCACCCCACAGAAATGGGTCCAAATTCAGATGAACTTTTCCCTTCATCATCTCTCTCTCTCTCTCTCTTTCTGCAGTCGTAACAGCCAACACAGGGGCACAGGAAGCATTGTGGTTATTTCATCCAGCCTGTGGTAGGAGGCTTCTTTTGGTGTAACGACGTGTGTGTGTGTGTGTGTGTGTGTGTGTGTGTGTGTGTGTGTGTGTGTGTGTGTGTGTGTGTGTGTGTGTACGTTTTCCTTGAATAGTGGCAGCTCTTTCATGGAGGGTGAATGTCTTGACTGTCTTGGCTGATCTAGATTTTCCTGGTTTTAAAAGGGAAAGTCCTGCCCCCCCGCCCCCGGGCGTCAGGGGCCGCCCCTGGCAATGCTCTATGGCTCAGGTGCATCTGTGGAGGAGCGAGCCACCTTGGTTTTGAATGAGCTAAAAAGAACTTTAATGCCAGGCACACCCCTTCCTCGTGACTTGCAGAGGGTCCCCAAGCGCCAGGCACACCCCTTCCTGGTGACTTGCAGAGGGTCCCAAGCGCCAGGCACACCCCTTCCTCGTGACTTGCAGAGGGTCCCAAGCTGAATAATGCTGAGGTTAGTTCTCAGCTGCCCTTGCAAGAGGCGGGAACTGGTATCTCAGGGAGGCGGCCCGCACTTAATTGATAACTTCCAGGAGGGGAATGTTGACTACAGAAAAATCAATGTGGATAATTCTCCCTAGGGGAAAATGTTTTGATCTTTCCTCAAAGGAGTCAATAGTTATATCAGGTCTCATGTGGATATATTCTCCAGAAACTTCCAGAATAGCTACGAAGTCACCAGATCTGTCTTTGTAATATTACATCAAAAAGATCACAATGCTTGAAAGAATGCTTCTTTTAAGAGTGCGAAGATTCGGGGGCTGGAGCGATAGCACAGCGGGGAGGGCGTTTGCCTTGCACGCAGCCGACCCAGGTTCAATTCCCGGCATCCCATATGGTCCACTGAGCACCGCCGGGGGTAATTCTTGAGTGTAGAGCCAGGAGTGACCCCTGTGCATCGCCAGGTGTGACCCAAAAAGCAAAAAAAAAAAAAGAGTGGGAAGATTCCTCAAAATGGTTATATTTTCCTTAACTGAAGGGCTTGATAGACTCACTAATAATTCTTTTTCCTCAAAAACCCATCTACAGAATTCCCATAGACATTGCTATCATTTATTATTACTTTGGTTTCTGAAACACACGCATTGGTGCTGAGGGATTACTCCTGGCTCTGTGTTCAGGGACCACTCTAGTGGGCTTGGGGCACCCTGTGTAGTACTAAAGAGCAAATTCAGGGCTGCACCATGGGAGGCAAGGAGGTATTATTATTATTTCTTAATTAATTTATATTTTTTTGCTTTTTGGGTCACACCCAGCCATGCACAGGGGTTACTCCTGGCTCTGCACTCAGGATCACTCCTGGCGGTGCTTAAGGGCCCATATGGGATGCTGGGAATCGAACCCGGGTCGGTCACATGCAAGGCAAACACTCTATCCGCTGTGTTATCACTCCAGCCCCAAGCAGGTATTATTTTTATGGACGGGCTTTTGACTTTGAGACATTAAAAATAAGTAAAAATTTAACAAAAAATAAGTAAAAATTTAGTATACAACACGTGTCCAACACACACAAGCTTGGGGGTATACTCAACTCAGGAAGGGGAATGTTTTCTCTTTCATTTTTTTTTTTTAAGGAAACCTGGGCTCAAAGGATAGATGGTTGGTAGTGAGGTAAATCCGTACATCCGAGAAATTAGGCACATATGGAGGGAAATAAACCAGTAGTACCTGAAGGCCCTTTGCAGATTATCTGACTCAGCCCAAAGCACCGAGACCCCGACCTAGAAGGTGAATTTCTTAGGACCACAAAGATAAGCAGTGCCAGAAAACCTGCGCTGTTCTCCACACCCATCCGTCCTTACTCAGGTTCCTTCTCTGTGGTCCTGATCCTTTACGTCCTCAGCAGCTGGAAAACAATCCTGGGCACAGTTCAGAACCCGCAGGACTCCACGTCCTGCTCTTGCCCACGTGACTGTTACTTGGGTGGGCGGGGCCCAGGTAACCGGATGTTAGGTGTTGGGCCCTCCCCCGTGGGAAGGCAGGGAGGGAGTCCAGTCGGAGGCGGGAAAACCTGGCTCTGGGAGAGGGGAGACGGAAAGTGGGTGGCTAGTGATGGGCACCGTGGGAGCAGGACATCTGAAGGTGGGCAGTGCTGGGTGGGGGTGCCCTAGACGCCGTCCCTCTCCCAGAATCTCCCTGTGGGCGTTGTGGTCATGGTCTGGAGGTGAGCAAAGCAGGGGGAGACAGCAGCGGGCTGAAGGGAGCCTTGGGCCCCGAGGAAACTGTGTCACGGATCTTGAATGGCATCTGGAGCCCCCGACGCGAGCTGTCCTCCAAGATAACGAAAGACACGGCGGTCACCTGCAAGGAATCTAGACTTCCTCGGGAGGGTGGGCTAGGGACGGGGCAGCTGCCAGGCTGTCCGTGAACTGTTGTGGGTGTCTGAACTGTTGTTGAGTGTCTGAACAACCTCGCCAGTTCTGCAGCACAATCCAGGAGGGTCCACGTGCACCATTGAAGCGACTTCATAGACAATTACGAAAGGGGCGTGAGGATGGAGAGAACCTGGAGTCTGAAAGGTTCAAGACCTGCCTCCCCTCCTCCCCAACCAGTGCCTAGAGTGTGGCTGTATTAGGAGATAGCACTGTAGCACTGTCGTCCCGTTGTTCATCGATTTGCTCGAGCGGGCACCAGTAACGTCTCCATTGTGAGACTTGTTGTTACTGTTTTGGGCATATCAAATACGTCACAGGGAGCTTGCCAGGCTCTGCCGTGCAGGCAGGATACTCTTGGTAGCTTGCCGGGCTCTCTGAGAGAGACAGAGGAATCAAACCTGGGTCGGTGTGTGCAAGGCAAACGCCCTACCCGCTGTGCTATGGCTCCAGTCCATTGGGAGATGAAGTCTTTTATTTTTCTTGGCTTTTCGGGTCACACCTGGCGATGCTCAGGGGTTCCTCCTGGCTCTGCACTCAGGAATCATTTCTGGCAGTGCTCAGGGGACCCTTATGGGATACCAGGAATCCAACCCGTGTCAGCTGCGGGCAAGGCAAACACCCTCCCCACTGTGCCACGGCTCCTTCCCTGGGAGATAAAGTCCTGACAGAGCAATGAAGCTCCGGCGACGCCCTTGGAGCGACTCTGGGTCCTGACGACTGACTGGTCTCCTTCTTAGCGGAGGCCAGGAGACCTTCACCCAGAGGAGACACCAGGTGAGGCCGCAGGGCGAGCACGCAGGGAGGCCTCCGGAAGAAACAGCCGCTCAGGCTTTCACCTTGGGTCTCCGGCCTCCGCAGCGTGGAGACAATGGTCTTCTGTTGTTGGGACAAACCATGTGCTGTTGGTAGACGCTGTTGTTTGGTGACAGGAGCAGATCTGGTGACATCATATAATAGTTGGGGCGGGCACTGGCAGGAAAGAGTCAATCCTGGTGGCCGGGCCTCTCTCTCCAACTTCGCTCTGATCTCGCTCACTCTGATCCCCCCAACAGCTAGCCCAGGAGCCCAAGCCGAGCCGTCTCTACATGGACGATCTGAGAACAAGCACGGGTCAGAAGGAAAGGGGCCGAGTGGAATACCGGAAATGACGTCATCAAAGGCGTCTAACCAAGGCTTAAGAAATGAGGCATGGCAAGGAGGAGGAAGAGGTGACCCTCGAACTGAGTTTAAAACAGAAAAGCAAGTGACTATGAGTAAAGCATTTGGAATATTACTTGGCTCGTAAGAAGAAAGACGTGTGGCTGCTGCTGATTTTACTGCCAGATCCTTTTAATTTATTATTATTATATTATTATTTTTAAATTTATTATTTCTGGTTGTTCCTCCTAGCAATCCTGGAATATTGATCTTTTCTTCCCTTTTCACAGTAAGAAAACTCCGTGCAAAGAGGTTGCAGGGTTGGAAAATAGTACCTTGGGTGGGGCGCTGGCCTTGCATGCTGTTGACCCAGGTTCAATCCCCAGCTCTGTGTATGGTCCCCAGAGCCCTACCATGCCTAAGACACTGTCAGAAATTAGTGCTGAGCACAGCCTAGTACCAACCAACATCCCGCACCCCCACCCCTGCAGCTAAGGCTGCATCCACAATATTCACGGCTATTAGTCCGGATTGCTTTGTTGGGTATATTTTTTTTTTATCAGCCAGATGACGAAGCCCCAGTAAAAGACAGCTCCAAAAGAGGATGACCAAGGCAGGATGGCAAAGAAAACAGCAGCATCTTTGGAGACCCGAGGTCTGACCAGGGCAGGGGTGCGGTTAAGTGCAGGGAGAGGCAGGACTTGAGAGCTGGGGTGGGGGAGGGGGCAGGGCCAGATTCAACACAGCCTTGTCTGCCATTGCAGGAATTTGAGACTCCTTGAAGACCACAGGGCACTTCGGGAAGAATTTGGATTTCAGAATGAGCAGCTTGGGGGGCCTTGTGGGGGGTGGCTGTCAGGGTCTGGTGAAACTATGGGTCTCACTCTGCTCGGTGTCTGTCTTTCCTTGGCCGAATCCGCCGAGGATGGAAGAGGATGGAAGAGGAACCATGCCGCTAGATCGAATTCTAAAGAGTGGCAAGGGCTGTATAGCTGTGTCTGTCTTCTTAGAGGGTAGCACGAAGAAGAAAAGAGAGTATTGAGCCCAGATGGACACAGATTCAAGCGTTTCACATATTCAAGTATTTCAAGTCAGAGAATACACAGGTTTTTACCACACCAACCTCAAGTGTTGGATTACTGAGGGTTCTTTAGTTCTAGACAGGATAAACTCAATTTTCTGAGCTGAAACTAGGGACATATTTATTTAAGTTTCCTATTGCTGCTTTAGCAGATGACAACGGGCTCGGTGGGTTAAAACAATAGAAATGTATTCATTAATTTACAGTCCTGTCGCTTGGGGGACTGACGGTTCCACCAGGCTAAAATTGAGGTGTGGCCGTTGGCATTCCTATCTGGAGACAGGAGGGGACAATCTGTTTCCTCCTCATCGGCTTGTTGGCAGAATTCACTTCCTGCAGTTGTCGGACCTGGGCCCGTGATTTCTTTTTGGGGCCATGAAGTAAGAACGTTTCCCAGGGAGTCAACTTGAGTCTTCTGAAGTTGTATCTTTCTGAATGACTCTTTGTTTCATGTCTCCAAACTCAGAGACTCGCCTGTTTATGTTAGGGTCATCTGCACAAAGTCCTTCACTTTAACCACATCCCCAGAGTTCTTTCTGACATTTTAGGCATCATATTTACAGATCCAGGGATTGGGATGTGGGAAATTTTAAGTCACTGTTTGCTCTGTCGACAGCAGGAAAGTCCAGACAAGCATGTTTATTTGTGGCCACAAATAAAAAGTGTGACTCATAGTGATTTAAAGCAAAAGGGATCTATTATTTATTTATTTGTTTATTTGTTTAGGTTTGGCGGTGCTCAGGGCTGACTCCTGGCTCGGTGCTCATGTGTCCCTCCTGGTAATGCTCAGGGCACCCTGTGGGATGCCAGAGACCAAACCTGAGTTGTCTGTGTGTGAGGCAAACACCCTGCCCACCGTCTGATCTCTCCAGCCCTATGACCTCTTCTCGGAGGGGAACTGAAAGAGTGTAAAAAGACCTATGTTAATATCTTTGCTTTTTTGGTATGTATTTAATTTGATAAAACTCAGGTCATTGAAAACGTAAGTAGCATTTCTTTCCTGGCATATCATCTGGGATTTCCCAGTGACCCTTGGTGTTCTGGAGGCCTTGCCCAGAGGTGCTTGGTCTGGTGTTGCCATCCTGATGGTTCCCTGTCTGGGGTAGCAAGCTGTCATGCTGGACTCAAGCCGTGTTGGGGGCCACTATGGCTACTGATGCTCAGGGGGTCATGTGTCTCTAGGGATCAAACTTGGGGCCTTGTGCATGCAGGCAAGGCATGCGTTCCAGCCCTGTGAGCTCGCCCCCTGGCCCTGGGCACGCGATGTTTAATAGAGAAATAATGTTGAGGAAGTGCTTCTCTGGAGATAGTGCAGGGGTTAAGGGACTTGCCTTGCATGTGGCCAACCCTGGTTCAATTCCTGGAATCGCCCTGAACACCATCAGGAGTTCAGAGTGACAGAATGACTCCTGAGCACAAAGCCTCTGAGCAGCCTCTGAGACGCTGTGTGTGGCCCCCAAATATCCCAAGTGACCCAGAATTTCAGTCCAGGGAGGATGATCAAGTAGGAAGCACCTGGAATGTCCCTCCAACTAAAAAACAATTTTACTAGCACACTCTGTCTGATGTCATTGTTTCCGAATGTTGTTTGGAGCTTGTAGCTTTTAGACAAAGGCTGGGATGGCATCTAAAGAACAGACCATCCAAAAATTACTGATTCGGAGGGAAGTTTACAAAGTCACCGCAATTGCCTAATGAAAGTCCCAAGAAGACCATAGGTTCCAGTTGCAGGCTGGTTCCTTGCATAGGGAATCCCACGGCAGTGGGAAATCCAAACCTTGGCCATATGGAACAAGTCAACAGCGAACATCACACTCAACAGTGAAAAACTGAGAGCTTACATGAAGATGAAGGATAGAACATTTTTCTCTTGTCACTTGAATTCAGTGTAGAACAGTAAGTCCTAGCCAGAACAATTCAGCAAGAAAAACAAAACAAGAAAAGTACAAGAGCCTCCAAAATAGAAAGGAAGAAGGAAAACTCTCCTTATCTGAAGATGATAGCATGTTCAGGAAACCTTCAGATGGCACACACATGAAAACAAACTTGAAAAAGTGAAGTTGCAGAAGACAAAATGAAAACATAAAAATCAGCTTTGTTTTTATGTTCTATCAAAGAGTTATCAAGAGACATTAAGAAAGTTATGCCATTTAAAATCCCATCAAAATTATGAAATACCTAGACATTAAGTTACATAGGTGAGAGGTATGCATTGATAAATAATAGTCAAGGAAGACACAAACAAATGGAAAAATACTGAGTCTACCAGTGAATGAGTGTGTAAAGAATTTGTGACATAAACGCAAAAGGAACACTATTGGGTCAGAAAAGTAAAGAAATTCTGCCATTTGCACAAATATGAATGGATCTTGAAGGCATTAAAATAAGTGAAATAAGTCAAACTGAGAAAAATAAGTACTACATAATCTCACTTATGTGTAAAATGTAAAAACACAGAACTCATAGAAACAGAGAACAGATTTGTGGTTGCTAAAAACAGAGGGAGTGGGTGAGTGTGGTCAAAAGGTACAAACTTTCAGTCATAAAATAAATAAGCTCAGGGGATGGGACATATAGCACAGCACCTATAGTTAACAATACCGTATTGTATATTTGGAATTTGATAAGAATTCTCTTTAAAAGGATTTTTTTCTAACTATGTATGATGGACATTAAACATTTTGCAACATAGACATGTATCAAATATTAGGAACAGTATATTACTTATATATCGTAAGGCAGCATAAGATCTGTCAATACAACTGGGGTATATTAGAGAAAAAAGGAGAAACAGGTGAAATAGTGCTCTGTAGCACTGCCATCCCGTTGTTCATCGATTTGCTTGAGCGGGCACCAGTAACGTCTCCATTGTAAGACTTGTTGTTACTGTTTTTGGTATGTTGAATATGCCACGGGTAGCTTGCCAGGCTCTGCCATGCGGGCGGGATACTCTTGCTAGCTTGCTGGGCTCTCCAAGAGGGATGGAGGAATCAAACCCGGGTCGGCCACGTGCAAGGCAAATGCCCTACCCACTGTGAAAAAACCTTTTGAAGTGTATTCTAAGCTTATTTGTTCATGAAAGCATCTCTTATTCAAGATAATCCGGGGATTAAACTATGAAAATAAAGGAGGTGTTTACAGAGAGAATTTTTTGTTGGTTTCTTTTTTGCTTTTGTCTTTGGGTCACATCTAGCAGTGCTCAGGGCTTACTCCTGGCTTTGTGCTCAAGGATCAAGCCTGGTGGGGCTCAGGGGACCACAAGGCGTTCTGGATATTGAACCTGAGTCAACCACATGCAAGGCGAGTGCCTTGCCTGTTGTACTATCTCTCCAAACCCCAGAGGTCTTCGATATGAGGTCATATATAATTTTTTTCTGAAGGAAGCTTGAATAATTCCTGTTTCCCAATGTGTAGAGGCAAGCTTCTTAGTTGATTTTGCATGTTTGTCCACTGGTCAGTATCCAGATTTCATTTGGGGTTTGTTGCACTCTGTTTAATGCCACAGGTAAAAAAAAAAATTGTTCATTGTAAAATATTCTCAAAAGAATGTCAATTTCTGCAACACAGAATAGATGCAAATTTGAGGAAATGGGAAAGGTCTTAAACTCTCTAAGCAATGTTAAAGATCTGCTGTACAATTACATATTCTTAACCAAGGGAAAGGTCTTATCTTGTTCCGTAACTAGTTCTCTGACACAAAAGGTCAGCATGCATAATATATAACATGCCTAGCACATCAATACTTTGCATTTCTTTCTTCCTTCTTAGAAGAAGAAAGAAAAGCTTGAGGAAGAGAGTCTGGTTTTTAAAGTTACACTAAAAGAGTTAAGTGTTCAGTTTTCGGCAATAATGTCAAAATCATAAAGAGAAACAAGAAAGCAATGTCCATTCAGAGGAACAAAATACAGGCACAGAGACCACCCCAAGGAAGACCCAATGACAGATTAGCTAGGCCAAGAGCATCCAACAATCATTTTGAAGGTGTTCAAAGAGCCAAAGGAACGTGTGTATACCGTCAGGACAATAATATCGGGACAAGACCAAAGCGCCAGTGAAGACAGGGGAGAGGGACGTGCCAGGAGAAAAAGAAATTCTGCAGCTAAGCAGTACAACTGAATTTTTAAAAATGTTACTGATGGTTTTTCCATTAACAAACTTGAGTAGGTAGTGGAGAGAATCGGCATTCTTGAAGACAGGAACGCTGAAAATGATCATGTCTGAGGAATAGAAAGAAAATATATTGAATAAAGGTGAATAAACCCAAGGGTACCTAGGAGACTTGGAAACGCAACTGACAGGCTAAAGTACACCTGTGGAGTCTCAGAGAAAAGGAGAGTGATAGCGAGAGGGTGCGAGCAAGAGTGAAAAAGAGTGAGAGAGAGAGATTGAGAGCAAGAGAGAGAGAGAGAGAGAGAGAGTGAGAGAGAGAAAGAGAGAGAGAAAGAAAGACACAGATATTTGGAGAAATAATAACCACAGAGGCTCAAATAGACAGGTAAGATATCAATCTACAAACTTAAAATGTTCCACAAACTTTAAGCAAAAATAAATTCAAAGAGACTCATAGCTATGAACGCCGTTAAAACCATTCAAAGACAAAATGGACTTGAAAGTAATAAGACAACTTAGTCACAACCTTCAAAGGGCCTCCAGTAAAATTATTGTCACACTTCTTGGGCAGAAACCTGGATGACCAGAAACGCAGCAGAAGGAGCTGTTTTAAGTGCCGAAGAGCGAAACTATTAACTAAAAACTCTATGTCCCAAGAATTTTTTTCTTGAAAAATGAGAATTAAATGAACACATTTCTAAATAAATGAATGCTGAGGAAGTTCATTACTGCTAAATTCCTCTGCAAGAAAGGATAGAGGAATTTCCCGTTTGCCTTGCACGCGGCTGACCCGGGTTCGATCCCCGGCATCCCATATGGTCCCCCAAGCACTGCCAGGAGTAATTTCTGAGTGCAAAGCCAGGAGTAACCCCTGAGCATCGCTGGGTGTGACCCAAAAAGCAAAAAAAAAAAAAAAAAAAAAAAGATTAGACAAAGGTAAAAGTACGAACAATGATAAACAGCTAGTTCTATTGTAATTTCAGTTTGTGATTCTACTCTTTGTTTTGTTAATACTCACAAAGCAAACACATTGAAAGAAACATTAGTTGTTGTTTAGAGATATCCAGTATTTTAGTAATTTGTGGCATTAGTAACTAAAAGGGGGTGCAGATGGCTATAGAAGGGCAAATATCATCAGATTTGAGATGGTATGAATTTAAATTATAAGGTTATAACTTTACATTGTTAAATATTCGCGCCCCCCCCCCGCCCCCCGTTACTATGCAGAAAATAACTATAGTGCAGGAAATGACAAAGGAATGCAAACATCTCTCCACAAAAAAAAAAAAATCAGTCAAATGACAGGCTAAATATTATTTGGAAATGAAAGGCAAGAGAGCTATAAACTCCATGGAAAATGAGCAGCAAAAGGGACTTGGAGCCTTGTGTGTTCTGATCTTCAGCACCGAATGGATCCCTAAACAGCTTGGATTTGCCCTTGGTGGCCCCAAGGTCATTAGGCCAAAGCCCTGCTTCTGAACACCAAGTTGTAGGAGAATCATGCATCCCTGGGAGTGGCCAGACCCCCGCCCCCTTCTGCCCCCACACTCTTGCTGTGGTTTCTATTTTAAAAAAAAAACAACAACAAAAGATCAGAGCAAAATGGCTGAAAAAGTTCCTCCTTATCACTAAACCATTTAAATGTAAATGGCCTAAAATCTCAAGTCAAAAGACAAAGGTTGCTAGGAAAGATTGGAAAAAAATGTTTCAATTACAGGCTTTATACTAGAGATTTCCTTCTAGTAAATCATACAGCAAGATTATGTAATAATTTTAAAGTGTACATGCCTGATAACAGACATATGAAACTGAAACTACATAAATAGAGATAACTGGAAAATATTGCAATGATTACTATAGGCTAAATAGCTTACTCTCAATAATGAACAGGACAACCAGAGAGAAAATAAGTAAGAAAAGATAAATAATGCAATTGACCAATTAAGCCTAACATATATGTAAAGCATTAAATCCAACAAAAACCAGATTGCACATTTTTCTCAAGTATACATTGAACATATTTCATAGCATATCATAAATTAGGTTGCAAAATAGAAAAAATTATAAAGTGTGGGGGAATTAAATAGCATACTCTTAAACAAACAATAAGTCAAAGAAGAATTCACAAAGGGAATTATAAAACAGAGAGAGATGAAATAAACTGCATACCAAAATTTGTAGGATTCGTTGAAAGTCCTGAAAAGAAAGAAAGTTCTGACAGTAAATGCTTACATAAAAAAGGCCTAAAATCAACAACCTAAATTTACATTTTAAGGAACTAGAAAAAGAAGAACAAACTAACCCCAAAGCTAGCAGAAGGAAGGAAATAATAAAGATTCAAACAGAGATAAATAAAATAGAGAATAGAAAAACAATAGAGAAAATCAATGAAGCCAGAAGTTGGTTCTTCAAAAAGACCAACAAAATTGATAGACTTTTTGTGAAATAGCCTAAAACAGAAAGAGAAAATACTAAAATGATTAAAATCAGAAATATAGGGTTTATTACCTATATTGACTCTATAGAAATATAAAGGATTATAAGATGTTGCTATGAGCTACTGGATATCAACAAAGTGCATAAGCTAGATGAAATGAAAAACTCTTAGAGACAAAACCTACTAAGACTCAATCATAAATACAGAAAATCTAAATGTAATTACTCTAATTAGTAAGGAGGTTGATTCAGGAATCCAAAATCTTCCAGCAACAACAAAAATGCTTGCAAACAGCTTCACTAGTACATTATACTGAACATTAAAAAAAATAACACCATTCTCAAACTCAAAAAATTGACTGAGAGATTACTTTCTAATTCATCCTATGAAGTCTGGTTTGCCTGCATACTACAGTGAGTTAAGAATGTGGAAAGAAAGCTTCAGATTATTTTCCTTGTATATATTGATGTGAAAATCTTGAAGAAAATACTAGTTATTGAACATCTTTCCATCAGTATAATGGCTTTTGTACACTTTGATTGGGAAAAAAATCTACTCAGGTTCTTTGCCCTCGTTTTACATGGGTTATTTTATTTTCTTATATTGACTTGTGTGAAACTTTGAACATGTTTTGGGTACTTGGTTGACAATTTTTTTTCCTCTATTCTGCAGTTTTTCAGTGTTGATGGTTTCTATTGCTGCACAAAAGCCTTTCCTCTTAATGTAGTCTCATTTATTTTTTATTTTCATGGTTGTGTCTTAGGCATAATATTTAAAAATTTACCATGATCCAAGTTAAAAAGTTTTATTCAGGGGCTGGAGCGACAGCACAGTGGGGAGGGCATTTGCCTTGCATGTGGCTGACCCGGATTCACTTCCCAGCATCCCATATGGTCCCCTGAGCACCGCCAGGAGTAATTCCTGAGTGCAGAGCCAGGAGTAACCCCTGAGCACCGCCAGGAGTAATTCCTGAGTGCAAAGCCAGGAGTAACCCCTGAGCATCGCCAGGTGTGACCCAAAAAGCATACACACACAAAAAAGTTTTATTCGTTTTATTGGGGGGGGGGCGGGAGAGAGAGAGAGAGAGAGAGAGAGAGAGAATAGCAAAATAATAAGTTTCATCCCTGGCACCTGATATGCTCCCCAAAGCTCAGCCAGAAGTAAGATAACACCCCAAAACACCATTTCTATGTTTTCTTCTAGTTTAATAGTGCTTTCAGGAGGTACTTTTAAAGTCTTTAATCCATTTTGAGTTAATTTTGTTGCATGGTATAAGATGGGAAGAGGTTCGTTTTTTTAAGTGTGAATATTAAATTATGTTGTCACTTTGGCTACTCTTGACTCCCATCAAATATTAGCTGATGGCATATGCTTGAGTTTATTTCTGAAGTGAGTCTGGTCACTGCTGTACATGTGAATATTAAATTATGTTGTCACCTTGGCTACTCTTGACTCCCATCAAATATTAGCTGATGGCATATGCTTGAGTTTATTTCTGAAGTCTTGAGTCTGGTCACTGCTGTACATGTATGTTTGCTTGTATCATTCTACTGTGATTACTAAGGGCCTATATCTTTTGAAATCAGGAAGTGCGTTGCCTTCCTCATTGTTCTTAGGATTTTCTTTGGCTATTTGGAGCTTTTTGTGGTTGCATATCAATTTTAAAGAGTGTTTTTTTTTTTTTTCTTCTACTTCTGTTTTGTTTTTGTGCTCAGGGCTTACCTCTGGCTATGCACTCAGGCATCACTCCTGGCAGGGTTCAGGGGAACCTAAGTTGTATGTTTTTATGAACTTAAATTTATTTCAGGTTGCTCGGCTTGCTGTGGTATAATCATTTAATTTTTATGATACATTCTATTTCTGTGTTATTGGTTATAGTGGATCCTTTCTTATTTATAATTTTGTAGATTTGAGTACACTTTTTTTCTCCTTGGTTTATCAGGACAGGAGTTTTGTTTACCTTTTCAAAGAACTAAGTCTTAATGGATTAAACTTTTCCATTTTTTTCCTGCTCTCTATTTCTTTGATTCGTGCTCTAATTTTTATTATTTCCTTTCTTCTGCTAAGTTTGGGCTTGGTTTGTTCTTCTTTTTCTAGTTCCTTAAAGTACAGAGTTAGGTTGTTTGTTTGGTATTTTTCTTGCTTCATCAAGTCGGCATTTATTTCTATGAAGTAAGATCTTAGAACATTCTTTTCTATATTCCCTAAATTTTAATAAATGGTATTTATTTTTCACAAATCTAAAGCGTTAAAATTTCCTCTTAAACTTCTTTATTCATTGGTGGATAGGAAAAATGTTATTGATTTTCATGTGTCTTGAAACGTTTCAGCTTTTCTTTTAGTTTTGATTGATTTCTCATTTCATGCTGTTACAGTTAAAAGTACACTTAGCATAATCACTCCAATCTTGAATTTGCTTTTGTTGATCTGTCCTAGAAAGTGTCCCAAGTGCATTTTAGGAGAAAGTATATTCTTCTGTTATTGAATGAACTGTTGTGCATTTGGGTCATATCAGTTTGTCTACACTGCTTCTTTTGTATCAATTCTCTGGATAATGTATCCATTTTCAGGAGTAGAGAATCAAAGTCTCCAACTCTTACCATATCTCTGTTTACTTTTTCTTCTAGCTGTTAGTATTTTGACCTTCATTACTTTTCAAGTTTTATTTTAAAGCTGATTAGCTGATTTTGCCCTCGATCCCTGCTTTTGTGTGTGTGTGTGTGTGTGTGTGTGTGTGTGTGTGTGTATGTTTGTGTGTGTATGTGTGTGTGTGTGTGTGTGTGTGGTGGCAGGGGGGAAACATGAGATTTTTTTTTTAAAGTTTCTCTCTTTAAGTACATGTTTGTTCTTAAGACAAAAGTGAGTCTCCCACAGAAGCAGATTGTTAAATCCAAGCTCTTTTTTTTTTTTTTTTTTTTTTAATTTATTTATTTTTAATTAGAGAATCACCGTAAGTGTACAGTTACAGATTTATACACTTTTGTGCTTATACTTCCCTCATACAAAGTTTGGGAACCCATCCCTTCACCAGTGCCCATTCTCCACCACCCGTAAACCCAGTGTCCCTCCCACCCTCCCCAATCCCATCTCCCCCCCACCCCACCCTGCCACTGTGGCAAGGCATTCCTTTCTGTTTTCTCTCTCTAATTAGCTGTTGTGGTTTGCAATAAAGGTGTTGAGTGGCCGCTGTGCTCAGTCTCTAGCCCTCATTCAGCCCGCAACTCCCTTCCCCCACATGGCCTTCGACTGCAATGTAGTTGGTGATCGCTTCTCTGAGTTGACCTTTCCCTGGAACGTGAGGCCAGCCTCGAAGCCATGGAGTCAACCTCCTGGTACTTATTTCTACAGTTCTTGGGTGTTAGTCTCCCACTCTGTTATTCTATATACCATAGATGAGTGCAATCTTTCTATGTCTGTCTCTCTCTTTCTGACTCATTTCACTCAGCATGAAACTTTTCATGCCCATCCACTTGACTACAAAATTCTTGACCTCCTTTTTTCTAACAGCTGCATAGTATTCCATTGTATAGATGTACCAAAGTTTCCTCAACCAGTCATCCGTTCTGGGGCATTCGGGTTTTTTCCAGATTCTGGCTATTGTAAACAGTGCTGCGATGAACATACATGCGCAGATGTTGTTTCGATTGTACTTTTTTGCCTCTCTGGGATATATTCCCAGCAGTGGTATTGCTGGGTCAAATGGGAATTCAATATCTAATTTTTTGAGAGTCGTCCAAATTGTTTTCCAGAAGGGCTGAACCAGTCGGCATTCCCACCAGCAGTGAAGCAGGGTCCCTTTCTCCCCACATCCTCTCCAACAGCGGTTGCTTTTGTTCTTTTGGATGTGTGCTAGTCTCTGTGGTGTGAGGTGGTATCTCAAAGTTGTTTTGATCTGCATCTCTCTGATGATTAGTTAAATCCAAGCTCTTGATCCACTTAACCGTTCTGTGTCATTTAGTTGGAGAATTTAACCAATTTTCATTCAAGATAATTGTTGATAGATAAGAACTTATTATTGCCATTTTGTAAGTTGTTATCTGGTAGTTTTGTGGATCCATTGTTTCTGGTTATTATTATGCTGGCTTTTAATGTGTGTGTTTTGATGTCTTTTGTTATCAATACATTTTGACTTACTTATTGTGTTATTTTGCGTAATTCCTACAGGATTTCCTATTGTGGTTACCTTGAGGTTTACACTTTTATTCGCCCCCCGTATTTCCTTGGGTAGATGAGGCTATTATGGATATTATAGGATATTATGGTCTACTTTGGGGTAAGGCAACTACTTAAACTCTGAGTATTCAGATAAGGAAGTGCCACTGGCCAAAAATAATTAAATAACATGAATGGCTCTGGTCTCTCTTCAGATGAAGCTATAGAATAAAGACTCTGGTGCCTGGATTCTCTGGTCAGACTTACTAGATCATTATGACTGGATTTTATATTCAGTAATAGATATTGCTGTGAATTATTTCCCCTGGCCTGGAAAAGTCTGTCCAACTCATTGTCTGGGGACCCGAATCAGGTCAAGTGTGCACTGAATTTCCTGGCTAGATGAAGCTGCTGGTTTTGTTATACAGTAGGGGAAGTTATAGACTATTCTCTCTGTTCAGGCGTCTGCAGGTAGGGCTGTTTACCAGCTCTGTCTCCTCCCTGCCCTGACCAGCTGAAGGACTCAACATTTGATTATTTTGTTTTGCTTTGGCAACACCCAGTGGTGCTCAGGGCTTAGTCCTGACTCTGTTCAGGGGTCACTCCTGTTGGTACTCAGGAGTATTTACGTATGGTGCTGGGAAGAGAACCAGGGTTGTTCACGTGCAAGCAAGCCTCTTAACCCTAGTACTCTCCCTCCACACCAAGGCTGCAGATTTTCTTTAGTGATGAACTGAGTATAAAACCAAGCTCCTGGAAGAGAGCCACGCAGAGTTTCTTGCCTCCATTCCTGGCTGTCTTCACCGGGACCCCTTGGAGCAGGGTGGCTTGAGTTTCCCTTCCTGCCCCGAGCAGAGCCCTGGCAGCCGAGACCTCTGGAACCCAGCCACAGCCATGCTCAAGGCCACTCTCCACACGTTCAGATGAGCCTCACGCATGAAGGAACCGGCAAAGGAACCCAGGTGTGTGGGACCCAGCGCCAAGATCTCCAAGCCTGTTTGGATTGGGACTGGGCCTCTTCCACCCAGATCCCCCATTTTCCAGTAGCTAGACAATCACACCCAGAAACTGCCCCTGAAGCTGTGTAATCCCATCAACTGCTAACATCCAGAGACTATAAAACAAAGCTCCCGGAAGCACGCGGAGAACCTGGCAAGCTACTGAGAGTTTCCTGCCGGCATGCAAGAGCCTAGCAAGCTCCCCATGGTGTATTCATATGCCAAAACCAGAAACAATGATGTGTCTCATTCTCCTGACCCTGAAAGAGCCTCCAATGTGGCACAGTTGGAAAAAACAAGTAAAAAGAGGCTGCTAAAATCTCAGGGCTAGGACAAATGGAGACGTTACTGAGACTGCTTGAGAAAATCGATGATCAATGGGATGATGATGATGATGTTGATGATGAACTGACTACTTATGTTTCTTTATCACACACACAAACACACACATTGTTAAGAAAATAAGAAAATGTACCCCTCTGTATGTCACTTTAACTAAAGCTGAGATATTCCAAATCCCCATATACCCCCCACCAAGTGAGGCCACTGGGTGTGCCTTGGAGGCTTTAGTTTCTCCCTCCCATCTCTCGGTTTGAGCACTGCTGGACCACACAGTGAATGAGTGCTCCCCCAGCCCTCTGGTTAGATGGGGACCAGAAGCCAGTCCTTGAGGCTCTGTCTTAGCCAACTTACCTGGGTAGGAGGAGGAGCAGCCGCTTGGGGTAGCTCTCAGTTTCCCCTAAACAGACGCTTCAGCTGGGCTGGGCTGGGAGCTGCCAGCGACATTGTCCCTGAATGATGCCCACTGCCCACACGGTATGGTGCTCCTCCATCCCTGGGCCCATTATCCTAGGTGGGAACCATATTTGCTCACATTCAGGGGACACGATGGGTTGTCTCCTGGGGTTCTCTTCTCCTGCTGAAGAAGTGGAGGCTCAGGGAAGACCCACTCATGGGGTGCGCCACTGAATTGGGGGAGGGGAAATGAGATCCAAGTGTCACTTGTCTTGGTCTCTGCGGCAGGGACTATCCTCCCTCCCATGGACCACAGTTCTCTGGGTGGTGTCTAATAGTCGTAGAGCCAACAGTTGTTTTTTCTTTCCTTTTATCTTTTTTTAATTAATTTATTTATTTAAAAAATTTTTTATTTTATTACCATGTGGAAAGTTACAAAGTTCTCAGGTTTATGTCTCAGTTATACAATATTCAAACACCCATCCCTTCACCAGTGCCCATATTCCACCACCAAAATCCCAGTATACCCCCCGCCCCCCCAACTGTATAACTGATGAATTTCACTTCATTCTCTCTTTACCTTGATTACGTTCCATATTTCAACAGAAAACTCACTATTGTTGTTGGAGTTTCCCAACAGTTGTTTTTTCTTATTGATGTCGGTGGGCCCCACAGGTGACTTATTTGAGGTGGGGGGAGAAAGATCGTCACTTTCTCCTGATCTGCCTGGGCCACCCGAGTCCCCCTGGGAAGGCGAGGACCGGGAAAGTCTGTGATGAGCCCCTGCTTGGCCGGGCCTGGGCCCTGCCCGCCCCACCGGGTCAGGCCACACCTGAAGTCCACTTGGTCTTCCCGACATGGGAGTTGGTCCCCGCCACCCGATTTCTTGGGGAGCCACGGACTCAGGTTGGAGCGAGGATTTGCTCTTTGCAGGAAAGGAAAAAAGCCAGTCCCAGGCCTGACCCAGGGTTTCGGGGTTCTTGTCTCGCCTTGCAGGAAAGAATTTCAGGAGTAGACAAGCAGTGAAGTTAAAAGGAGAAGGCGGGCTTCTCCGAGGGCAGAGAAAGCCTTGAGTGACCCGACTGGCTTTTATATGCATATTCTTTTTTTTTTTTTCATTGAATCACTGTGAGCTACAGTTATGAAACTTTTATGTTTGAGTTTTAGTCATACAATGATCGAACACCCAGCCCTTCACAAGTGTACATTTTCCACTACCAATATCCCCAGTATCCCTCCCCCCGCAACCCTGTCCCACCCCTCCCTCTGCCTCTATGGCAGACAATTGCCCTCCTACTCTCTCCCTACTTATGGGCATTTTGGTTTGCAGTACAGATACTGAGAGGCCATCATGTTTGGTCCTTTATCTACTTTCAGCACACAGCCCCCATCCCGAGCGATCCCTCCAACCATCACTGACTTAGTGATCCCTTCTCTATCCCAGCTGCCTTCTCCCCCAGCTCCCGAGGCAGGCTTCCACCCATGGAGCAATGTTCCTGGCCCTTGTCTCTACCATCCTTGGGTGTTAGTCTTATCTTATGGTATTTTATATTCCACAAATGAGTGCAATCACTCTATGGCTGGCTGTCTCTTTCTGACTCATTTCACTTAGCATGATACTCTCCATGACCATCCACTTAAAAGCACATTCTTAGGGTTGCCTTAGTCCAGAGTTTTCTGACAGACATGGGGGTTGATCAGGTATTATATCAAAAGAGCAGCTTTGAAGTTTCTGGTGAATCTCTTTCAAGTCCTTAATTGTGTCTCTGTCTCTGTGGAAGTCCGTCATCTCTGTAGAGGTCCGGCCTTCTCAGGTCTGTCACTGCCTGGTGCCAGATGAGAGTCTAATCAGGCCCTGGTTCCTGTTTTCAGCAAGGTTGGCTTTCGCAACTTCAGGGCTATTACTTCCCAGAAAATGTTCTGCCATTGCCTTGGGAGGGGCCTTCCCCACCTGCCTGCCTGCCTACATCATTTTGAGGAGGAATAATGTGAAGAGCAACAGATATGGCCACCCAGTGGGGTCCCTTTCCTTTGTCTCTTTGTATACTTTCAGTAAGCAAGCTCAAGAGGAAATGGGAGAACGACAGAGATATCCTAAAGGGCTCAAGCTCATGCCTTGCAGGCACAAGCCCCCAAGTTTGATCCCTCAAATTGCAGCTACCCTCCCCATCAGCATCAGCTGGGTGGCCTAGCGGTACCCAGAACTGGGGTGGGGGGGTGTGCTAAGCAGCATTGCATTGTTGGATCTGAACACGGGTTGGCCAAGTCTTGCAGGAAGTTGTTGCTGGGTCCCGAAGCACTGTGTAGGAGACCCGGAAATCAATGAAGGAAAATAGTTGTATGTATAGTAGAATGAAAAGATTAATAAACCATGTATACATTAACTAAGGAAGTTAAAGACTCACACTAAAAACTATAAGGCTTGTTAGAGAGATGGAGATCCATGCTGCAGTTATCAATCATACTTAAGATTTTAAAGATGGCAATCCTAAGAGTCCATGCAATCCCTGCCCAGTCCTAATTTTTTTTCTGCAAAAATAGGAAAATCCTCCTTAAATTTATTTGGAAACTTAAGGGACCCCGAATAGCCAGAAATTCTGAAAAAGAACAAATTTAGAATAGTCACACTTCCTACTTTAAGAACTCACTATAAAAATATCTAGTATTCAAAATAGTGTAGCAGGGGCATGCAGACAGATGTGTAAACATGTGGAGTGAAAGAAAGAGTCCAGAAATAAGTACATATATATTGTTTGATTATTTTTGACAATGATGCCCAAATCATTCAAGGGAAAGAATAGTCTTTTAAACTCAGGGCAGTGGGAAAATTGTATATCCATTTGCAAAGAACAAATTTAAATACTTACTTAAGACTATATACAAAATTAATTCAAAATGGACGACAGTGGTTAATGAAATAGCTGAGGTTATAAAACTCCTTTTTTCTTAGAGGAAAACATTAGGGCAAAAGCTGAATAACATTGGCCAAGATTTCTTGGATTTGCGACATATGCTACAAAAATAATAGGCAATAAAAGGAGAAATAGACACAGAAATTTTTAAAAATCTTTTTATATCAAAAAGCATTATCCATAGAGTAAAATGCCAACACATAGAAGGGGAAGGAATAGTTTAAGACTTATATCTGGTAAGGACTCATACAATATTATATAAAGAAATAAAAACTCAACAACAGCAAGAACAATGACCAAAACAAAGAAACAACTAAATTTTAAAAATGGGCTATAAGAAGAACATATAAGAGAACTGGAGTTTGACTCCTGGGATAAACATTAAAGAAAAAGGTGAAAATGGGCAAAGACTTCAACATACACCTCTCCAAAGGACATATGAATATATGATCAATAAATTCATAAATAGGTGTTCAGCATCGCAAACATTAGGTAAATGTCCATCAAAGCCAGTGAAACCAGACCACAGCTGTACAACAAATGCAAAAATGTTAATCCAAAGTCTATTAACTAGGAATTAATATATGATTGAAAACCATAAAATAAATAGTAGAAAATATGAATTAGAAGCCCGTTACACAAGTTTTGGGGCAGTGGTTTCCAACCTTTTGCACCTGCAAACTCTGGTCTATAGACTGGCAGTTGAAAACCACTATTTTAGAGAAATCTTTGGGGACTCAACCCCAGTAGCAAGGGAAATTAAAGAAAAGATAAATAAATAGGACTGTGTCAACTAATAAATCTCCTGCACTGTGAATGAAACCATTATTAAAATTAAAAGGCAACAAACTGAATAAGAGACAGCGTTAAAATAATACATTTAACAAGGAGTTTGTATCTAAAATTATAAAGAACCAATAAAGCTCAGCAACAAAAAAAACTGGATTTAAAAGTGAACAGATCTCAATAGATATATCCTAAAAAAATAGACAAATCATTCACTGCACATTAAAACAATTTCCAGTTTCATTTTTTTATTAGGGAAATTCAAACCAACATCATAAGAAGATAGCACCTCACGTCTGTGGGAGTGGCTATAGTTAATGTCAAAAAATGTCAAACAAAGAAAAAAAAGACACAACACCCTGACAAGGATGTGGGAAAAAGGAAACTCTTAGAAACCATTGATGTCAAACTGGCACAGCCATTGTGGAAAATAAGTATGGATTCCTCAAACACTAATAACAGAATGTCATATGCTCCAACTACCCCATTATGGACATTTAACTGAGAAATATTAAAACAATAATTAAAAAATATGTATCTACCCATGTTCATACTTCCATTAACCACAGCAGTTAAGTCATAGAGCTGGAAATGTCCTAAATTTCTGTCGATGAGTTGATAAAGAGGACAAGGTAGACAACAAGCAAAGAAATGGTCCAACTAAGAGAAGCTCAGTAATAATAAAAGATAAAAAACTGCTATTTGCAGCATCTTGAATGAACCAGAGGGTATTACATAAAAATAATTATCATAATGTACTGGAGTGATCGCACAGCGGGTAGGGTGTTTGCCTTGCATGCAGCCAACCTGGGTTCAATTCCTTTGTCCCTCTCGGAGAGCCCAGCAAGTACCCAGAGCATCCTGCCCACACAGCAGAGCCTGGCAAGTTCCCTGTGACATATTCGATTTGCCAAAAGCAGTAACAACAAGTCTCACAATGGAGACATGACTGGTGCCCGCTCAAGCAAATTGATGAACAACAGGATAACAGTTATTATCATAATTATTATTATTATGAAATCAGTCAGACAAAGAATGACAAGCATGCTTCTCTCATGTGGAAGATCAAGATACAAAATGAACAAATAAAACAAGAACTGCCACTAGACCACCACAGAATTGTGGTTACCATAAGGGAAGGGGAAGAGAAGTGGGGAAAATTGGGTAAAAGTACTTGATTTTATTGCAATGGAAGGAAACTAGGATTTTAGTGGTGATTGTGATGTCATGTAGACAGAGGTTGACTTACATTGCCACACACCTGAAACATGTATAATGTCACAAATCAATATTTTTTCAATTAAAGATTACCCAACACAACACGGAGATGTCTATTATTTAAAAATTAAACCAGGTCCGGGGGTCAGCAGTGAAGCTAACTACCTACAATAGTACAGCAGGTGATACTCTCAATTGTAAAGTAGTGATACCCTCAATAGTACAACAGTGATACTCTCAATAGTACAGTAGAGATACCCACAATAGTACAGTGGATGACACCCTCAAGAAGAAAGTGGGTGACACCCTCAATAGTACAGTAGAGATACCCACAATAGTACATTGGATAATACACTCAATAGTTCAGTGGGCGATACCTCAATAGTAAAGTACTGATACTCTCGACAGTACAGCAGTGATACTCTCAATTGTACAGTAGAGATACCCACAATAGTACAGTGGGTCATACCTTCAATAGTAGTGATACCATCAATAGTACAGCGGGTGATAGTACATAGTGAGGCTCTCAATAGTAAAGTAGTGATACCATCCATAGTACATTGGGTGATACATTCAAGAGTAAAGTGGGTGATGCCCTCAACAGTATAGTAGAGATACCCACAATAGTACTGTTGGTAATGTACTCAATAGTAGAGCAGTGATACCCTTAATGCTAAAGTAGTGATACCCTCAATAATACAGCGGGAGATACATTCAAGAGTAAAGTGGGTGATACCCTCAATAGTACAGGAGTGATACCCACAGTAGTATACAGTAGTACAGCAGGTGGGGTGCTTGTCTTGCTTGCATCTGACTAGGGCTTGATCCCCAGCACCCGTACACGATACCCTTAGCTCACCAGAAGTGCTCTCTGGGTGAAAAGCTAGGAATAGGCCTTGAACTCAGCTGGGTTGTGGCCCAAACTTCCCCCCACCCAAAACAAAAATAAAAATTAAACCAAATTAGTCCATTTCTCACTCAGCCCCATTCAGAGTTCCATTTGAAACAGGGACTCCCATTACAGCCGGTGGGAAGTGGCTTATCGCCATTGGTGAGAGTAGGAAGGTACCAAGGAGAAGGAGGCGGAATCTCATGAAGAATAAACAGAACAGAGTCTGCAGAGGAAATCTGGTTAGGAACTTGACCTGAGCTAAAATAGAGTGTGTACCCCCAAAATGCTTCAGAATGTTCTAGCCCCACTCACGATATTGGATTTGACTAGTCATTTTCGTGGTTGGGGGTTTGATACTTAATTGGGGGTGGGAGCTGGTGGGCCACAGTCAGCTGTGCTCAGGGCTTACTCCTTGTGTAAATACTCCTGATTCTGTGCTCAGGGATCACTCCGGGGCTGGCTGCATGCAAGACAAGCACTTTAGCACTCTCAGTCCCTGCCTCACTGTTCTTACTATTTTCTTTGCTCAAATCACAGAGTTTTAAAAAATTACCTATTCATGAGGACTGGAGCGATAGCACAGCGGGTAGGGCATTTACCTTGCATGCGGCTGACCCAGGTTCCATTCCTTCATCCCTCTCGGAGAGCCTGGCAAGCTACCGAGAGTATCCTGCCTGCATGACAGAGCTTGGCAAGCTACCTGTGGCGTATTTGATATGCCAAAACCAGTAAAAAGTCCCACAGTGGAGATGTTACTGGTGCCCACTCAAGCAAATCAATGAACAACAGGACAACAGCGCTGTAGTGCTACCTACTGATGAAACACCATCCTTTCCCAAAGAGCCTCACAGTTCAGCTATGCAATAATGCAGCGGGTTCCCAACTGAAGAATTTCTACCTCACCAGGCAGTGTTGCTCCTTGTGTAAATACTTCTGTGCTGAAATTTGTCAGAATTGGTTTTGAATATTAGCTCCTCCATGAGAGATTAACTTTACAAGCTTGGAAGAGATTCTTTTTGTTCCAGTTTTGTTCTGGGGTCCCATCTGGCTAGGTTCAGGGGGTTATTCCAAGTTTGGTGCATAATGGTTGCTCCTCCAGTGCTCTGGAGACTACGTGGTGTTGGAAATAAAGCCCTGAAATAAAATAAAACGTGCATGGCTTGCGCTCCAGTTCATTGAGTTATCTTTCTGATCAGGGAGAGACTTTTAAAACTCATTTCCTTGTAGGCAAAACCAGGGCAGAGGATGCTGATAGGGTTTGTATGGGCTTCCTAAAAGCTCCAAGAGTGAAACCAAATGAATCACTTAGCTCAGTCCCCGGGACATCTTAGAGCTTTCATCATTTGATTTTCTACGTAAAATCCCTTCTCCTTTTGCATTTTAAGGTGTCATTGACAATTACAACACTACTAACCATCACAGGGAAACGGTATAACACCAAATTATAAATGCAGGAAATTACAAAACTTACAAAGTTCCCTTAACGCATTCAAAAGGACACCATGGTCTATGGTTCTTGATTCTTCTATTCAATGTTCTTTCGAAAATAAGCAGGAGAAGCCACCATCCTCCAGTATGAAATCTACTCCTTCTATGCTGGCATTTGTGGTCTTGCTAGTTTAGCTGGGAAAGTGTATTTTGCAAATGTGATGATTACTAAGGAGCTTGAGATGGGGAGATTATTATGACCAAAACCTAAGAAGTAGAAGATCACAAGGGTGGGTTAGAAAGACGCAGTGTGAAAAGGCTTTAATCTGCCATTTCTTTGAAAATAGGGAGTGGGAGCTGGCAACCAAGAATTGCATTGGCCTCTACATACGAGAAATGGTCATTAATTTACAACCAGCACCCAGGTCCTACAATAATAAGAAACCAAGTCCTCCCAACAACCCCCGAGTAGGAAACAGATGGTCTCCAACCTCTAATAGATATAGCTTATTATTTTTATTTATTTATTTATTTTTTAGGTTTATTGAATCACCTTGTGCAGGGTTACATAGTTCTCAGGATTATGTCAGTTATACAGTACTCAAACACCCTTCCCTTCACCAGTGCCCATATTCCATCACCAACCACCCCAGTATACCTACCGCCTCTCCCACCCCCCCAGTCCCCGCCCTTGTAAGTGATAAGTTTCACTTCGTTTACGCTTTATCTTGATTACATTCCATGTTTCAACACATAACTCACTATTGTTGCTGGGGTTTCCCCCCAAAAAGAAAAAGACAGTCCTATTGCCAAGGAAGCATTTGATAATTCTCCATTGCTGAGAATGTAGAGATATTAAGTCCTGCTGTTTGTTACATAACTTTTCTTTTTTCCCCCCTTGCCCCACACCACTGAGTTCATGCCTGTTTAGTAATCGCCACGCTGCCTGACAAAGGGAATAAAACCCGAAAAAGATGGTTATTTCCCGTCATCAGCTGGCGTGGGGCTCTGGCTTAGTTGATAGTCTAGTAGAATGTCTGCAAGCAGTTTCTGGAACCAAAAGTAGTGCACTGGTATCGGCTCCGGCTCGAGATTCCACCAGCGTCCCGCTGTTCCATGTACATAATTTTCCCCCTTATATCCCATTCCCACGCCACCAGGTCTGTGTTTGCTTAATGGACATCATACTATGGTTAACGCCACGCCGAGTTTCTTCCCGAGAAAGAAGGATATTTCTTCTCAGCCGGCATGGGGATATGGCTTAGTTCAGTCTGGAGAGATGGCTACCACTTTGATTGCCTTCAATATTTCAGCGAAAGACTTACTATTCTTGTTAGGATCTCCCCCCAAAGTCCGACCCATTAAAAAGGAGCCATTACATATTGCTGATGCTTAGATGACATTAGGTTGCGCGGCCACAACAGCGGCCGCACGGTTTTGGGTTTCTGTATAAAGTCCAGGGAAAGTACAACCAGAAATAACATCACTACAAACTTTTACCCTTTTATGGTGTTCATACGATGGAGAAACCTAGAGAGAGGCTCGGCGTCTCCATTTTGCGCTCAGAAAGCCCCGGAACCTGTGCTGTGCTCAGGAGGAAGGGGTTGAGAGAGAGGTTAAAAAAATTGGGGAATGCCTGGCTTCCACTGTCACAGCCCGGCGTGGGGTCTCTGTTCCCATGCTGGAATTAGTTCAGTGGGCTGCATGGAGTCCAAGGGTGCTCTTTTGGGCTCTTCTATCATGCTCGATTGGCAGCGGCGCCAAAAGGGACCTAAATATAGCTTTTTAATGCATTGCTTTTAGCCACCCAGTGAAACATAAGTTATAAATTATGTTTATTTAAATGACATGTGCATAGTAATGTGAGTGAAGAAACTACTAATCCAAACTGTACTGAATTCAGGACACAGGGACTTGAAAGGGTTTGGGGGGACTGTAAGAGCATCACTCTCTTGGGATGATGTCTTGGGATGAAATATTAACTATATTGTCCAAATTGCAATGATGGGAGTGAATAAAATAACATCAGGAGCTGTATCTAGTGAGTAGATACTAAAATCAGATTGGAGGAGATACCTAGTAGGGGTATAGGATTTTCCAGGATATTCTAGGGAGACTTAAAAGAAGGCAAATAAGAATTCGAGGATTCTCAACAAGTAAACCAAGCTAAATTTATAACCAGTCTCTGTAGAAGGAACTTGGTATCTTTGAAGAAATGATGGATTTTGGACAGTGCACAGAAGATCCAAGACGAGTCTGTGGCATCTAGTTATTATCAGCAATAGAGAAAATCCCCATGAAGGGAAACAATTAGAACAAGGCAGGGGTATAGACACCAAGTGGCCACAGTTGGGAAAATTTGAGTGAAAAAGTAATCTAAAATACTGAATTCAAATAGATATACAAGTTGAAAATTGGCATCTGAGCCTATATTCAGTAAGGAAGCATTGGAAAGTTTTGACAGAAAGATGCTCTCTTGGAATGATGTCTTATTGGGGAAATATTAACTAGATTATCCAAATTGCTGCAATGATGGGTATGTATAAAATAATATCAGGGGCTTACCTAGTGAGCAGATACTGAAATCAGATCAGAGGATTTAGAGAGGGGTATATGACCTAGTGAGGGGTGTAGGAGTTTTCATGATATTCTAGGGAGACTTATAAGAAGGCAATATTCCATGAGAATATCCGTGCGTACATAGTGGTAAAACCAAAGGGTTGATTGAATGCCACATAAACTAAGACAATCTTAGCTATAGTAGAATTCTGTGTATGCAGAGGCTTTGTCCTTCCGTGGGCAAGGGAAGTCCTTCCCCCATGCCTCCTCCTCCTCTATATAGGTCTGATGACGTGTTTCCGATAACGGTAAGTTTTCAGTGGGGAAACCTGGGAAATCTACTGCAGGCACGGGATTAAAATTACTGACAAATTCACAAAATTCACTGGTAAATTACGTTGATGATACAACCTTAATATGATTTGACGAAAATGGTACTCACCCCTGTGGTCTTCCTCCCCAAGCCCTGTAGCCACAGTCTGCCCATCAGCAAATATCAAGCAAACCCAAATTGAGGAACGTTTTTACAAAAACACCTGTCCAATAATCCCCAAAACTGTCAGTCTTATTAAAAACAAGTCTGAAAAAGCATCACAGAGCAGAGGAGATAACTAAATATAACATCGGGATCCTGGAAAAGAATCATCATCATCATCATCATCATTATCATCATCATCATCATCCTGTTGATCGTCGAATTTCTAGAGTGGTTTTAGTAACGTCTCCATTTGTCCTAGCCCTGAGATTTTAGAAGCCTCTCTTTACTTGTCCCTTCCAATGGTGCCGCATTGGAGGCTCTTTTAGGATCAGGAGAATGAGACCCATCATTGTTGCTGGTTTAGGCATATGAATACACCACGGGGAGCTTGCCAGGCTCTCCCATGTGGGCAAGAAACTCTTGGTAGCATGCTTCCAGGAGCTTGGTTTTATAGTTTCTGGATGTTGGCTGTAGATGGGATTACACGACTCTGGGGATAGTTTCTGGGTGTGACCGACTAGCTACTGGAAAATGGGGGATCTGGGTGGAAGAGGCCCAGTCCCGATCCGAGCAGGCTTGGAGATCTTGGCGCTGGGTCCCACACACCTGGGTTCCTCTGCCAGTTCCTTCATGCGTGAGGCTCATCCGAATGTATGGAGAGTGGCCTTGAGCATGGCTGTGGCTGGGTTCTGGAGGTATTTGGCTGCTGGGGCTCTGCTCAGAGTGGGGAGGGAAACTCAACCCACCTCCTCCAAGGGGCCCCGGTGAAGATAGCCAAGCATGGGGGCAAGAGACTCTGCCTGGAAAGGAATAAAATCATTAATGGAAAAGCTATCGAGAAAGTGTGCTTTGTTAAAAACAACATGCCATGCTGGTTTCTTAGTTTTGATGAATGATCCATGGTAGTGTATAATTTTAACAAATTATACACAGGGAGTAGGACCAAGTTGAATTCAACACTCTCTGTCCTGTAACTGCAACTTTTCTATAAATGTGAACCTATACTAAAATAAAATATTTATTTAAAATATTACCCACCCTGTTTTGGTATTTAGGAAAGGCAGACTAGAACAAACCAAAGTAATAATAATAATGGTTGCAATAATAAATGGTATGACCTTGAGAGGAACCTTTGTTCCTCTTAAAGTGATTTCTTATGAGAAACTTTCTTCTATTAAACACTTAATTCTGGGTATTACCAGCCTAACTTCTCAAAGGTTTGTAGTTCAATCCCAAGGTCTTAGTACTTCAAACATGGAAAATAAAATTCCATAAAGGGAATTTGCAAGATCCTCTTAGAATACAAAGATAGATTATATATGTGTATATGGCAAGACATGTGTGCACACGTATCTATTTTATTATCTACCCATCTGTTCTCTCTAGAACATGTCCTTAAATAATGTTTTATTGTTTCAGGGCCTGATTTCTGTCTAGGAAAGTCACAATGTGAGAACTTTCTGTATGAAATTAAATGTATTTCTGTTCTAATGTTTTCAACTTTAGTTATTACAGGGCACACTAGTTTGAATTTCCCCATCTATAACATGAGTCTTAAGAATTTGATGATAATTTTACATTTAATTCTGGGAAGTCCTAAAATATAGCACCCTGGGCCGTATCTTTTTGTCAAAACTTTCCAGTGCCTCCTTTTTGAACAAAGGCTCAGATGCCAACTTCAACTTCTGTATCTATTTATACAACTTGACTATTGCCAATCGTATTGACATAATATAAATTGCACATTTAAGGGGCTATAGATAAAACTCAGTGGTAGAATGTATGCCTTGCATATGTTAGACCCAAAGTTTAATCCCTGTCACTGCAAAAAAAAATTCATGCACGTTGCACATTTGAAGCATATTTATTTTTATGGAGTCAGAGACTGATCCTAGGGCCTCACTTGTGTGTTCTTCTCATGAGCTCCATCTTGCACCTCGAAGTGCACAGTCATGGAATAAATCTCTTTGTTTATGTGTGAGGCCCTCACCGTAATTGAGGGAATAAGTGCAAGTATTCATCACTCACCGGTGTTTCAGTATTTCCCCTTTGACACTTCCTCCTTCCCACCCTTCTACGGCCAACTTCCATCCAGACAACAACTGCATTTCTCTCTGCACTAAATTACATATTTCTCTACCCTAAAGGCAATCATGTTAGTTTGTGTACTTTTTTGTCTGTCTTACTTCACCATGCACAGTTATTTTTGAGATTCATCCATATTGTTGTCTATATCAATAATTGTTTCATTGTTTATCACAAGCAATAGATGTTATCTAAAATTGCTTATCCGTTCATCTGCTAATGGATATTAAGGTTACTGATAATTTATTGATATTAAACATAGCACTGTAACACTGTCATCCTGTTGTTCATTGAGTGGGCACCAGTAATGTCTCCACTGTGAGATTGTTGTTACTGTTTTTGGTGTATTGAATATGCCGCAGGTAGCTTGCCAGGCTCTGCTGTGGGGGCGAGATGCTCTCCGTAGCTTGCTGGACTCTCCAAGAGGGACGGAGGAATCGAACCCAGGTTAGCCGCGTGCAAGGCAAACACTCAATCTGCTGTGCAACCGCTCCATTATTTACCAGTTTTGGGATGGACTTTATGGTCTTATTTTACGTGTTGCCTGAATGTACTTAACTTATATTCCCAGCACAAGTGTTCCAATTATTGGCTGTTCGATATCCTTACCACCATAGTTTGGCCATTCTGTAGTTTTAGACATTATAACAGACATGAAGTATTACCATTTCCAGATGACAAGTAGTGTTGAATACTTTTTTTGTACTCACTTGCCATGTACAACCTATTTGCCAAGGGTCCCTATAAATTGGCCATTTTTTCCCAAGTTATGGAGTAAGAATATTTTTTGGTCAATATTTTGTTTCTGTTTTGTTTGGGGGTCAAACTCAGTGGTGCTCAGAGGATGTTCCCAGCTCTGTGCTCAGAATGCTGAGGGGATGCTCAGGGACCACACATATGTGGTCCAGTAACCCGAGCCAGGACCATGGCTGGCCCGCCTTTTGGGCACTTGTGAAGTTAAAAAAAAATTAGGGGCACAATCATGATTGCTGTGGTATTACCATTTAATATTACAAGAACAATGGTTTCATCGAAATCATCAAATTATATAGTTTAGTGATGAACGTAATATAAGGATTTTAATAGTATTATTATTTACAGTCTTGATGTCCAACTGACAAGCAGGAGAATGACCCTAAGTAGCATTTAACTATGAATCAGAACATAGATCTACAGCGAGAATTTATTGTATCGAATCTACAGAAGTCAGAGTTCTCAGGATAAGGAATTAAGATGTTATCAATGTTCTCTGATAGTTGACAATTAGAACCTTAACCCAACAAGATGAAATAGAAGAAATATTTTTAAAAGCGCTCATTTCAAGTTAAAGGTAAGATGTGCCCAGAGAAGTCAAGCCACCTCACTGATGGGAGTAAGAAAGGAAAGGTGTTTGTTGACTCAAAGCTTCCTGAAACGTCAGTAGTGAGACCGGCAAAGGGCCATAGCCACAGAGAGACATCGGGTGAAGGAAGGGGACAGATGTCTTGGAACCCAGGGCACTCTAATCAGGTCTGAAGGTCAAGTTTTGTCCTTGTCATGACCGCCAAGTATCCACAGGTGGGTTCTTCCATTGGAGGCACCGAAAAGCGTTTGGGACCTTTGGGAAAGGGCTGAGGTGAGGGCAGCTGAGAAAACAGATGTAGGAGAAGGTGAAATGGTGGGGAGGGAGTAGAGGCCGCTTCCTCAAACCCCGAAAGCCATGGGCTGGGTGAGGAGGACGAAGATCTACAGTGACTGGTTTCTCTAGTGAGGAAGATTAGCCCCAGAGCCGGGGGGCACGCTCACACATATGACACCTGCAAGAGCATGGGGCACATTTGTTGAGAAGGTGGAATTTCATAGCATACACTGTCACTGTCATCCCGTTGCTCATCGTTTTGTTCGAGTGGGCACCAGTAACGTCTCTCATCGTGAGACTTATTGTTACTGTGTTTGGCATATCCAATGCGCCACAGGTAGCTTGCCAGGCTCTGCCATGCGGGCGCAATACTCTCGGTAGCTTGCCAGGCTCTCAGAGAGGGGCGGAGGAACCAAACACGGGTCGGCCATAGTATACACAGTCTTTCAAAAAACTATTCTTTAAAATTTTTTTTTATTTTAATGAATCACCTTGAGACACAGTTACAACTTGTAAACTTGCATGATTACGTTTCAGTCATACAATGTTCAAGTACCCATCCCTCCACCAGGGCCCATTCTCCACCACCAATGTTCCCAGTGTCCCTCCCCCCAACCCCACCCCTTCCCACCCTCCGTCTCAGTGGCACGCACATTCTCTCTTACTCTCTCTCTCTCCTTTTGGGCGTTATAGCTTGCAAGACAGGTATTAAGCGGCCATCATGTTTGGTCCATAGTCTACTTTCAACATGCATCTCCCATCCTGAGCGAGCCCTTCGAGTATCATTTCTTAGTGGTTCCTTCTCTATCTCAGCTGCTTTCCCCCCCCCCCCCCCCCCAGCATGTAAGGCCAGCTTCCAAGCCATGGAGCAATCCTCCCTATCCTTATCTCGACCGTCCTGAGGTGTTAGTCTCCTAGTATGTGAGAATGAGGGGGCAGGGGTGTTTGATGGACAAAGACCCATGAGGCCAAGGCTCGCTTCAATGCCGACCACAGTAACACTCTCAGTGACCCACCCCAAGGACCTGTCTCTGAGCCCAGTCCCTGCCCAGCGGGAGGGAATGTCAGACCTCTCGGGAGTGTTGGTAGGAACTCAGCCCTCCCCTTTATCTGCCTAACGCATCGACAAGGATGATGTATGGTGCTGCTCGTTGTGTGTGCGGGGACACCCCCTCTTCTGGGAAATCTCTTGCTCTCTGGGTTTTTCTGAAACAGCCCGTGCTCCAGCCCTCCCGGTCAAGCCTCTGGACTCGGGTGCTCCTTGCACTGGGGGAGGCTGACGGTTGTCCCCTGAGGCCGTGTATCACTCAAGGTGAAGATGACCTAGACCTTGCGTGTAAGCCAAGGAACTCAACCCACCCTTCGCGTAACAGAACCGTGTGTGTTGGTCCATATTACTCCCCACAAGGTCTGTCTCTGACCAGTTCCCCAGGCCACACCACGAGAGGACGGAGAAAAATGAGCGCTATAATCTCGCCTGGACAGAGAGCACAGGGCGTGAGGTGCTGATTCGAATGTGGGTCTCTCCACCCTTGTCTTGAAAGCTCACCCCTGTTTCATCTCCAGCACCATCAGAAATGAGCCCCGAGCACAGGGCCAGGAGCAGTTCTTGAGCACTATGGGGTGAAGCCTCCCTCCTCGACTCAAAATTTTTAAGGGCCTGGGAGGTGACTGAGGTGGTAAGGGACACGCTTGTATACATGAAGACTCGGTGTCTGTCCCTGTCCCTGTGTGTCTCTGGCAACACACAACAATGACAGTGAGTCATTTTATGTGACACCACCCACCCTCAGTTCCATCATCAACTTTCTCCACTGACCCTCATGGTGTACTCCCAAGCATAATCTTTATGTTGTTCCCATTTCATCAACTCTAGGAAGAGTTTGATTTTTAGCACGGAAAACTCAATTTTCTTGCATGTTTGTGAAGGCTCCCAGCCTGTGCTCAGAAAGTGTGGGGGGTGGGGTGACCAGTAGCCAAGGATTTTGATGCACAAACCTGAGATCTGGTTCTTCTCAGGACCTCCAGTGTCGGGGATTACACAGGTCTCCCTGGAGGTGGTGTTTGGGCCTCCAGGGCCACCACCAGAATTACTTAGAGGACCTCGGGGTGCCAGAATCGAGCCCAGAGCTGGTGCATGCTAGACATACTGTGAACACTGCACTTTCTTCCAGCCCCTGATAAATTAATTTTCTAACCTAGAAATTCCACTTACGAAAAGATCTTATTTTCCCAGGAAAAAACTCATCTGTCTTAGGTGCTGACTTCCTCTTAAAGAGAAATTGGAAGGTTTTTTTTTTCTCCACATAGTGACATTAGAAGTAGGATTACCTCATCTGTGGGACATTTCTCATGATTAACCAACCAAAAACAGAGCATGATAAAATTAATCTTCAAAAGGAAACCACTTCTCCAGGAAGTCTATTTTTTTTTTAGAGCACATTCAACATTTTAAAGAAAAGTGGACTAACTGTATAAATACATATGTTGTTTTTCAATAAGGTAAATAAAAGTCTCATGCTAAAAAAAGTCTTATGAACCCTGTTCCCCAAGGAATTTCAGCTCTAAATTAAAATGTAAAATGCTTGGTTCAATTCAGTTGACTGAAGGCATTTTGAAAACTTGCCAAACAATCCTTCCCTTTAATAGAACCTGTCAGATATGAAATGAAATATGGAGTGGCCAGAGGGATAGTACAGCAGCTGACCTGGACTTGACCCCCAGCACCCCAAATAGTCCCCAGAGCCTGCCAGGAGGGACCCATGAGCATTAAGCCAGGACACTGCTCAGTGTGGCCCAGAAATGAAAACAAAAGGGATGAAATACAGAGAAGAGAAACTTTTGTTACTGATGATGTGTGCATATCTGTGGATTCAAATTTAATTTAATGGAATTGATAGGTAACATAGATAGTATAAGTATTTAATGGAATAATACATGTTTTTAACATAAAAGATTACAATTCTATCACTGTGTTGCTATACCAACCAGCTGGTCGACTGTAAATACTGAACTCTCTCCTGGGTACCCAAACTGGGCATATCTGGGCACAGGCTGGCAAACAAAACTTTGACACAACAGTTGTCCGTTAGGCATGGGGAAATGAGTATTTCAGTGCCAATCAGGATGAGATGCCATTCATTTAGATAATGAAAAGCAAAGCTGCCTGGATGTGCTAACACACAGCTCACCTTCACCCATATTTAGGCGAGAGCTAGACTTCTGGTTACCTCATCTGTAGCACTGTACCACTGTTGTCCCATTGTTCATCGATTTGCTCAAGGGGGTACCAGTAACGTCCCCATTGTGAGACTTGTTGTTACTGTTTTTGGCATATCGAATACCCCATGGGGAGCTTGCCAGGCTCTGCCGTGCGGGCAGGATACTCTCGGTAGCTTTCCAGGCTCTCAGAGAGTGACGGAGGAATCGAACCCAGGTCGGCCATGTGCAAGGCAAACACCCTACCCGCTGTGATATCCCTCCAGCAACAAGTTATGTGTTTAATTATGCGTTTGTCCTTAGCTCTCCTCCTTAGCTCTGACAGCACCGTGTTTCGGAAGTTTGTGGCGTATTCTTAATGGCAGTTGAAGAATGGAATTCTCCAGAACACTGAGCTAAAAGTTAGGGTTTCATTGAGACTTTGCAGTGAAATTCAGGTCAAGGGTGAGATGTTGGGTTGGGCCCATTTGAGCTCTAAAATACCATGATTCTCCCTTCACTAGAAATTTTTTCTTTTGGGGGTGGGGGACACACTCAGCAGTGCTCAGGGAGCCGTAGGGGGTACCGGGCATTGAGTTTGGGTAAGCTAAAAGCAAGGCAGGTGCCCTAACCACTGCTGTACTATCCATCAGAGACTGTTTTTTGGGGGGGTCACATCCAGTGATGCTCAGGGGTTACTCCTGGCTCTGCACTCAGGAATTACTCCTGTCGGTGCTCAGGGGACCCTATGGGATGCTGGGAATCGAACCCGGGTTGGCCACGTGCAAGGCAAATGTCCTACCCACTGTGCTATCGCTGCAGCCCTGCGGTCAGAGATTTTCTTTGAGCTTTAAGGTCACATCAGTGTGAGAGCAAACCACAAGGGGTCTCCACATGAGCCATGGCTGTTCCTTGGCATCTATGTCTTAGGATTTTTGGTGTTTTTGACAAAAGTGGAAAGCTCTAAGACTTCCAAGTCACTAAAATCTAAAAACAAAAACAAAGACATGTGATTAAAACATCAATTCCTTTTTGTTTAATGCCTCATATAAAACTGCTTGTCATTTGTGAGAGTCCCTTGTTAGATGTCACATTCAGAATCACCTTTCTCCCTGGTACGACCCCTCTAATAGTGTCGAATTTCACTGCCCTCTAAGGAACTGCTGCGCTCTCCAAATTGTGTAGCTGTTCTTCTGAGTGAATATTCTTTTATTTTCTTTGTAAAGGCCAAAGAGGTCATTACTTGGTGAGCCTTTTCTTACATTATTTCACCTTGAGATTAACAATATTCATGTTTGCAGCCGCTCCAAAAGGATGTGTTCCCATTCTGGGCAAGATCCCAGAACAGAGACTAAGAAGGCAGCCCTGTGAGAGCTCGCAGCCAGGATGCCTCTTCTTCGAGGTGTGTCTCTCCCCGCTATGCTTGGATAGAGTCGGGAAGAGGAGAGTGGGTGACTGAAACAAAATCAGCCTATCACTCTCCTTCCCTAGGATGTTAAAATTGAGAATAGAAGGGACATTGTTTCTCTTCATATAATACAATTTGGTGGCCAAAGTTCTGTTCTACCAAGAAGCACCTAGAGGAAAACACAAAAAGAACGAACGAGGATTACAAGGAGAGGTAGAGAAAGATGGACAGTGATGCCCTTCCCCTCACATCTCAATTAACGTCCCTAACAATCTCTTACTGAGTGCTGCTGTATCCCTGCTTATGATGCTGCAGGAGATCCTGTGCTAATGTGTTTTTTACAGGAAATCTCTCTCTTTAGCTCCTGTGTGCTTATGTAGTTGACAACCAGGATAATCTGGCACGGCGCTACTGCCCATCATCAAAGCCCACTCTCCTAAGACAGATTACAGAGACATGCTACACACTGTCACAGTGTGGTGGGTCTGAGTTCCTGGTGCAGTGTCTTCTTCACCCCTGTGATACTGGGTTCATCTGAGGGGTTCAGTGGATGACCTATTGACGCTACAACCAAATGTGGGAAGGATGAACTATGGTCACTCAGTCCTTTTCCCGAGGTTCCTCAACTAAGAGGAGGGTCATAATTGCACTTACCTCATAATGGTGCCCAGGGCGTTCAGTGAGTCACTATGGGCAAAGCATATGATTTGGTTTAAAGTGTTTATTCTACTGGAGAGGAAGCTGAGGCCCAGGAGGTAGGAACCATTTGCCCAAGGTCACACATCAAGTTAGCAGCAGAAGTGAAACTACAATTCATGTCTCCATGCTCTGAAGTGAGTCTTTTCCCACCGTCCTGTGGTACTCTCTTCCCGCTGAATCAACTCCCGCTGACCTCCGGGGACAACGCTGCTGAGAGCCCCCAAGGTCGACCTCCGGACTTTAAAACTTCCTCAGTGTGGGTTCTTCATGCAGCCGTTTTCCAGAGAAGCTCTCGAGTAAAGGAAATGCAAGGGGACAGATCGTCACCGGGCTTGGCTAGCCACAGGCCCCAGGCGACCGGCAGGGGAGGAGCCCTCGCGGGCGTGTCATGACAAGACCCCACACCAGGCTGCCACGCCAACTTCCACAAGTACTTCTTGGTTCCGTTGCATCCTGAGGTGAGATATTTTCTGTCCTTGACTGTCGTACGAGTCAATGGAACGTTAAATGACCCCAACACCAGTGAGTCAAAACAGCCTTTCAAGTCACGTGAAAGGTAGAGTTGGGCGGAATTGGGAAGAATTTACAAGTGAAAATAAATCAGCCGGAGGATCAGGAGATTTTCTAAAACAACGCCATATAACGCAAGTGGCAGAACATACCTCTGGCATGTGTGACGTCATGAGTTCGATGCCCATAATCCTCCCCGACTCTAGCACATTGGCGACGTGACCCCTCTCACTGGGCACAGAGAGGCAGAGGTATGAGAGTGAGTCCAGAACATTAGACTTCAATTATTGCCAAAGCGCTGGCTTTTGTATTAGTGACAGGAGGTGGGTTCTAGGTATTTTTATGCTATTGAAATGATTTTCTTTCTTTACTAAAATTTTTTATCACTGTGAGATAGGCCCTTACAAAGCTGTTCATAATTAAGTTTCAGTCATGCAGTGTTCCAACACCCATCCCTCCACCAGTGTCCATTTCCCAGGACCAGTGTCCCCAGTTTCCCTCCCATTACCTCCCACCCCACCCCCAACCTGCCTCTATAGGAAGGAGCTTCTCCTCTGTCTCTGTCTCTGTCTCTGTCTCTGTCTCTCTCTCTCTTTCCTCTCTCCTCCCCCCTCTGTGTCTCTCATTTTGGACATTGTGGTTTGCAATACAGATACTGAAAGGTTATCCTGTACCTTCCGTTACCTACTTTTAACACTCAGTTCTTTGTCCAGCATGATAATTTCTAGCTATTATTGTCATCCTGGTCCCTTCTCTTTCTTACCTACATTCCACACCGCACACACTTGTGGTTGAGTCCAACATTGACTGGTTCTCCTTATGCTTTTAAAATTAAACAAATGAATACATTCACACAACAAGGCAATACAAGGACCAATGATGAGAGTGAGTCATAAGGGAAGGATTATGAGAAGGATCATAAGTCTTAATCTATGCAACTATAGTCCATAGACAAGAAATAAAAGGCAAAAAGTAAGAGTAACTGTGGTGTTGAATATCTCAAACATTTCACAGCATTTCAAATATTTGGGGGGTTTGTTATTTATTATTTTGGACTGGAGCTATAGCACAGCAGGTAGGGCGTTTGCCTTAAACGTTGCCAACACGGGTTTGATTCCTCCATCCCTCTCAGAGAGCCCGGCAAGCTACCGAGAGTATCCTGCCCACACGGCAGAACATGGCAAGGTACCCTTGGTGTATTTGATCTGCCAAAAACAGTAACAACAAGTCTCACAATGGAGACGTTAATGGTGCCCACTTGAGCAAATCGATGAACAACGGGACTACAGTGCTACATTGCTACAGTTATCATTTTGCCTATCATGTTAATTATTTGGTCACTGTCAGAAAATGAAATTCTCTTTCATATGTTTGACACCTGAATTAAGAAATGGATGCTGATTTTATAGAATATTTTTTTAGACTCAATAATCTCTGACCTACCACTCTAGAAAAAGATATACTATCACACATGGTTTTCCTGTGTGTGGCTTACAATATCACACTGACACGCTAAGCCTTGCTTTAATTACAGTCACAAAATAATTGTGGAAAGGAGTTTATTCAGTTCCTTCAGTGTTTTATAAATAGACAAGAATATTTGTTTCTCAGACTTTCTGAAACAGAGTTCAAGAAGCAAACAAAACTAGAAGGAAAACAGAACCAAGGGACTGAGAAAATCAGAGGTAAGTTTTGAATAGCAACAAAGTTGCCTTGATAATGCTTGGTAACATAGTGTTTGTTGCCAGTCTGTCCTTTAGGGTGGATTCCAAAATCCCCCTAGCGATCACTGCTTTATGAAAACTTCAACATAGAAAACTGTACCACAGAAAACTTAGCATAACATATGAAAAACTTTACATATGTAACGCAAATCTGATACAGAGCTGAGGTCTGGTAAAGAGTTGATATTTTTCAAATGGCGACTCTTAATCATCTGTAAACTTTCTACTGGTCTGAAATTACTTCAGAAGAAGCAAATAAGTAAAGCAAAATTTGTTACAGGCCTTGGAGTGCCAAAGGAGCATGAAAGGGAATCAGTTGCAGAAGTTCGTTCAAAGATTCACACGTCACTTGGAAAGTATTAATTTTGTTAAGGGAAACAAGAATTATTTTTAAGGGGATATAAATAGTTAGCCTGAGTTTGCAAAGCAGAGTTTAGGTCATGGAGAAGTTTTGTGTCTTCTTCAATGACCCAAAATTTGTGCTGTGGTCAGGAACCTTTAGAATGAGAACACATGTTCTGAAATCCACTAGTGGGCGACTATCTGATCTTTTCTGCCCAGTCAAATATCTCCGACCACATAACAATATGCCAATTCCTTCTTGCATAAAACTTCCTGATTATAACAGGTGATTATAATACAGGGGTAGATAAGGCAGAGAAGGAGGAGGCGGAGTACAGAAAAAACTATGAAATCCCTCAAAACACTTTTAAGGAAGAGGAATTGCCTATAAACATCAGAAAACTGAATTTCCTAGGCGGGGTGGTACTAGAAAAATGAAAACTTGGTGATAAAGAGTTTCTCTCACAGCAGATTGAACACAAATAACTGGCGAATTTTAGTTGGTGATGTTGGTAGCACACTTTTCGGCAGAGCCTGGCAAGCTCCCCGAGGCGTATTCAATATGCCAAAAACAGTAACAAGTCTCACAATGGAGACGTTACTGGTGCCCACTCGAGCAAATCGATGAACAACAGGACAACCGTGGTACAGTGCATAGTAATAGAAAAAGAGTTCATCTAGTAACACGAAAATGGAGACCTCCTTCATAGGATAACGTCGGGTATTGCCTCTTTTCTTTACCCAGTAACTCTGGAATGAACACAAGATTCTTCTTTTAAAAATAACAACAACAGAAAAAAAAACCTAGTTCAGTGTGAAAGTGATTCTCTAACAATTAGTGTGTGACTTGATTCAGAAAGAAAGGAAAGGAATTTGTAATTAGCTTTCAGAGAAGAGACAGCACTTTTCATCCGGTGAATAATTCTGAGGAGGAAGGAAACGGAGCCATCACGTTCTTGATTCTGCTGAAGTTATGAATCATCGCACCTTCACTGGCAGTTACTCACTGGCAGGCCCCGAGACACCTCAGGAGACAGGCCCATTGGCGCAACTTGATTTCTCTGCTTTCCACCCACGTGGCCAGCAAAATGGGTCCAAGTCTTACTAGAGCATTTCCAGTCCTTTCTCACGTGAGTCTGTTTTTCTGTAGTTGAGAAGAATGAAACGGAAAGAGTAGCAGTAGTTAGAAAGGTCGGGCATATGCAAAAAAAAGTGAGGTTCTGGTAAAAATCTAAAGCATTTGCAGTATGTAACTGAGAATTATTTTCCATTCCTCGTTTTTCCTATGGTCATCGTCAAAGAAATGGTCTCAACTAGTAAATAGGATGGGGAGATGAGAAGACGGATGAACAACTCTAAGCGATTATCATTAGTTTTGGGTCACACTCTGCTCTGTGACTGACGGGTCCCTTCAGGCTGTGCTCGGGGACAATATGGTACCTGGATCTCACCCAGGTCTTATGTGTGCAAAACATGTGCTCAGTGAGTAATTTCTTAAAATTGCATGCACCAGAAAGAACCTACTAAAATGGACAAAGAGTAGAGAAAATCTGAATGGACAATAACAAATAAAGAGATTAAATTAGTAAGTTAAAAAAGAAAAACATTCTCACAAAAGAAACACCCATAATCAGATAACGTTACTGGTGAATTCTCTCAAAAATTTAAGGCAGAATCAATACCAATCTCTTATAAATGCTATCAAAAAACAGGAAAGGAGAGCCTACTTCTCAATCCATTTTATGCAGCCAGCATTACCCTGATACCAAATATGATGAAAGGTATTTTAAGAAAACTAAAGACCACAAGGATATCTCTTACATTTAGACATAATACTAACAAGCTAAGTCTGACAATAAATCAGAAGGATAAAAGCAAGTAAGTTTTATTTAAGGAATGTAGGCTGATTTAGCATAAGAAAGAGTGACGAAACATTATTAGACTAAATTTAAAAAGCCTGGTTATCTCAATAGCCAAAGAAATATAATTTTACTAAAATCCTACACTCTCTTAAATAGAAACACACAACAAATTAATAATAGAAGGGATTTCCCCTAATGTGATAAACAATATCTCCAAGCGACTCATAACTAACATTGTACTATATGGTAAAATGAGTATGTTTCCACTTAAAATTAGGACCAGAACAAGGACGTCTGCTCTTATCATTTCTATTCAAGATGTACTTGATAGCCAGGGTGATTAAGCAAGAAATAGAATAAATGATAACTTAAATTGGAAAGGAAGATGCTAAACTATATTCACAGATGACTTACTCTTGTATATAGACATCCTAATTAATTTACAAAATAAACTGTTGGACTAATAGATGACTTCATCAGGTTTTCATTATATAAACTTTACTGGTTCAAATCACCAGCAGTGAAAAATCTGAAAATAAAGTTTCAAAAAACAATCAATCCCTGTTCTTATGACATTAAAATATTGAAATGCTTAGGAATAAATTTAATTTAAAAATGCAAGGTTTATACACATAACATTTTAAAAAATCACTAAAAATATTAAGGTCTATCTAAGTCAATCATGGAAAAGAGTCATATTTATGTATTAGAATTCTTAATATTTGTTAAGATGAAAATACCCCCCAAGTTGACTTGTAGTTTCAGTGCAATCCCTATGAAAACCCCAGGTTTTTTCATTTGTTTCTTTTCTCAGAGAGCTCATTTGAAAATGCAACAGATCCAGACAGCCAGAATAACAGAACAAATCTGAAAATAAGAACAAAGTTAGAAACTCACATTTCCCAATTTCAAAGCTTATCACAGAACTATAACAAGCAGGACAGTGTAGTACTAGTATTTGGAGTGACTTGAATATCAGTAAAAAAAAGAGCTGAGAGTCCAGAAATAATCCCTTACATGTCTAATTAATTGACTTTAGAATTTTTAAGAGTTTTAAGACATTTAAATGGAGAAAAATGTTTTTTTAAAGAAATGGTACTGAAAACAACTAGATATTGAATATCGACATATAAAAGAAATTAGCTGGATTCTTTCCTTACATTCACAAAGATTAACTCCATATGGATCATAAACTTTAATATAAAAGCTAAAGCTCTTAGAAGAAAATATAGGAATAAAGCCTTGAGTGACAGAAGATAGATAAATTAGACTTTACTAAAATTAAAAACTTTCTTTAGCAGAAGAAACAATTTATAAGAAGAATATAAAATCCACATAATGGGAGAAATATTTGTAAATCATATGTCTTTTAAGGCACTTATATTCAGAGTAATTTGGAACTTTCATAAGATAATGATATTTTTAAAAACATGCAAAGAATCAAAGTAGACACCTCTCTAAAGATATTTGAATGGTTAATAATCACATGAAAAGGCGCTCAAAGTCATTAGCCATTAAATCAATGTCTTCCAAAATGCAATGAGATATTATTTCATGTCCTTTAGAAATTCTATAATCAAGGAGATGAATAATAAGTGTCGGTAAGGATGTGGAGAAACTGGAACCCTCTTTCTTTACAGGTAGGAATATAAAATGTTGTATTCACTTTGGAGAAGAGTTTGGCATACCCTCATGCTGACAAACATAGAGCTCTCATATGTCTTAGAAATTCCACTCCTAGGTATGTAGCCAAGAGAAATAAAAACATAAGCAACATGAAACTTGTACATGAGGTTTCATGTACATTTTTCATGACTGGCCAAAGAGTGCAAAAACTCAATATCCATCACTAATGGACCTATCATAATGGAATATTACTCAGTCACAAAAAGGGGTCAAGTACTGATACATGGGACAACATGAATTAACTATGAAAACTTTATGCTAACCAAAAGCAGATGGACAAAGAGGCCACACATATTATGTGAGGCTTTGTGTATGCTGAAGAAACAAGGCACGAAGTACGTCAGTTGTACACAAAGTGGATACACAAAGTGCACACTGACTGCCGGGGCTGAGGAAAGGGCAAAATAGGGAGTACTTATGTTGGGTGTCTTGTTTTGTTTTGGTTTGGTTTTGGGGTCACATTGACGATGCTCAAGGGTTACTCCTGGCTCTGCACTCAGGAATCACGCCTGACGTTGCTCAGGGGACCGTATGGGATGTCGGGGATCAAATCTGGGTCAGTCACTTGCAAGGCAAATGCCGCACCCACTGTTCTATTGCTCCTGCCCCCGGGAGTAAATATGAACATGTAAGAGAGACTCTGTTTGAGGAATGATAAAAATGTTCTAAATTAGAGAGTTATGGTGACACCACTCTCAGAATGTATGAAAAAAAAAAAAAAGATTTAAAATGCTTAAAGGGTGAATTTCTTGACCTACGACTGCTTTCTCCATGAAATGGTCTCAGACACGAAGGAGTATGCTGACTTTCTCTTTTGTGTCTCATTCTGGTCCTTATGATGCACATTTCTGGATTCCCTCCAAGTTTCCACAGCACCACTTCATAAGGGAGCATTTTTCGCTTATCCCTGATGTTCTTCCCTACCCGGTATAAAGCACTGCTGAGTGCATACCAAGAGAGAGGTACGAACGCCTTCTCTTCCCTCTAGGCCACCCAGAAAGATGGCCCAGAATGGGATGCCCCATTTCTGGACCTAAGGGTCACACGCATTGAAGAAGGGATGGAGAGAACTGGAGGGTGAGTCAGCCATGTGTTCTTGTCAGTACCAGAACCAGAGGCACATGCGATGTTATAGCTGGGAGTCAGTGTCGCCCTCCCCTGGCGGGTGTGCGTCATCGTCGTCAGGGTGCCAAGGTCATTTGTGATGGATATGGAAAATGGTGTGTGTGTGTGTGTGTGTGTGTGTGTGTGTGTGTGTGTGTGTGAGAGAGAGAGAGAGAGAGAGAAAGAGAGAGAGAGAGAGAGAAAGAGAGAGAGAGAGGCCCTGCTAGACAGAATTTTAGCTAGTTTTTTTTTCATTAGTTTTCCCCTCAGTAGAAAGAGCCTAATTCTATACTAATATATCATATAATCTATATAGTAAAATCTATGCCAGTGTTATTTTTTTAAAGTGCATAACTGAGCAAGGCCGTCTCTGCGATACCATAATATACATCGAACCTGGTTGTTTTCACCACTGACTAGATGTCTATTCCACATCTGTCTCCCACCAAAGGAGTAGCATTAGAATTAGCAAATTAAGAACAAACAGAAAAGGTGACTATCCTAGGCAGGAGTCCAGCTGATGTTCCTGTGTCCACGGGGAGAATTTGAGGCACTTGGTGCGGGGTAGATATTCTCAGTGGGGAGTTTTCACAGTGCCCGGAACCAATTGATGAGAGCAGAGAGCGTGTGGTTCAAGAAGAGGAAAACTGGATCCCGAATATGGCTCTGCTGGGAGTGTGGGTGACTTATGACTTCAGAAGGGAGAAATGCAGGGCGAAACGCTGTGGAACGGTCTGTCAAGAAAGGTGGCGAGGGAAGTGGTGTGCTGGAGAGAGACTGACAATTCAGAAACACGGTGTCCTTCCTTTCTTCCAGGGTCCCGGGGCGCCCGCGATAGTGATTGTCCTCATTTTAGAGAAGAGGAAATAGGTGTTTGGGGTGTTTGAAACATCACGAGGAGAAAGTTCAACAGAGCCAGAGTTGCCTCCTCCATCTGAGTATCATCAGAGCCAACTTTCCGTCAGAGGGTGGACACACAGGGCCCGTGGCCTGGCTACTCTGAGGGGCCTCCGAAAGTGTTGATTTTCAATTTCTTTTAAACTCAGAAGAAATAGATACCATTCAAGTGAGTATATAATAATGAACCATAGCTGGATTTCATTTGTCACTATAGCAATACCACCATAAAATATATATTTAAATTTTTTTTATGTTGATGGAGGGTGTTGCAAAGGTAATAGTGCTTTAGCTAAACCTCAAAGGATGCCTCCTAGTAGGGAGATGTCTCCCCTGGATCCCACGTGTCGATCCAAATGCTGCTTTTCTATTTCTGTTTCAGTCAAACTGCCCCTTTGCAGTCCCCTGCCTTGGAAAACACAGCTCTCAGAACTCATTCTGAGCCAAAAAAGAGCTTATTTGTCTCTGCAGTTACTTTTAAATCCCCTGGTCAAAAGCCCTAGAGAAACAGGAAAAATGGGATCATGAGATTAATGAGGGAAATCCAAAAACTGGCCCTGAATCCGGCAGTTATAAGCCGCACCCCATAATGTCCCAAGTGTGAGTGTGGTCACTGATTTGAATGCTGAAATGACAACGGTGCAAACTTAAGGCATGCAGGTGTGCCATCCCGAGTCCCCCCAAACCCCAAGCTGCTGTGGGTCTCGTGCTCCCTGAGTTAGTTCACTTCCTCTTCTGGGCAGTGGTCATCCGTCAAGAACCTCAAGAACCTAGACAGTGTGGATCAGACATTCTAGGGAAAGGGAACTGCATTTCGGTTCTGAGATAGGATCTGAGAGAGTAGGATGGAGAAGAGAAATTCCCAACTGGGAATGAGAAGAGTCCGATTCCGAGTTTAGCTCTGATACTCACTCATGCTTCACTCTGTAATTGCGGCCATACTGGCAAAAACAAATTAGAAAATGTTGAAAAGAAACGGACATTCTCACATCCTCTTCCTGCGCACTCTCCCAAGGAGGGTCCCGACAAGCAAACTGAGAAACACGCCGAAAGGATCAAGGAATCTGTGCCTCTGAGAGAAAATAAAACAGGCATCAAGTCTCATCGCGCCAACTAGATGACAACACGCGGAAACTGGGGTGAGGTCAGTTGGCGAAAGTTGAAGAGTGCAGTGAAAATCTCTCAGGACACAGGCAAGGCTCTGGCGAGGCTGACAGGAGCGGAGAGACGGACTCAATCAATGACTCCAAGAAAAAGGATAGTGATGATTTATTGCCACAGAAATCAAAGATGTTTTCAGGACATCCAATGAACTGCAGCCCCAGGGAGAGACAAAATCAGACCTAGAGATCAGGGTTGAAATTCTGGTGTCGTATTCATGACCCTTCTAGGAATAACTTCAGGGATAACTTCTATGAAATAACTGTGTCACGTGGTAGTTCTGTTCTTCATTGAGAAATCTCCTTGCTGGCGGCTTTTTTTTTCCTTCTTTTTAGGCCACACCCAGTGATGTTCATGGGTGACTCGTGACTCTGCACTCAGGAATTACTCCTGGCAGTGCTTGGGGGACCATATGGGATGCCAGGGATTGAACTCGGGTTGGCCACGTGCAAGGTCAACGTCCACCCCACTGGACTATCGCTCCAGCCCCTCCTTGCTGCTTTCCACAACGCCTATTTTAATTTAAACTTCCAGCATTAGAGTACAAGGGTTTCCTTTTTCTCCACATCCACACCAACAGTAGATTCTTTATCTTTTTGATATAAGTCATTCTCATACTTTGCTTGGCTTATATAAAGAAGCTAGCTTACTGGAGTTTCAATTTGCATTTTTCACAGTGACAAGTGGTAATGAGAATTTTTTAATGTCCCTGTGGGCCAGCTGTATGACTATTTTTCTTTCACAGAAGTAAATAGTCAGTGAATAGTCTTTCTGGGGCTTTTTTTGTAGTTGTTAAGTTGAATTCTTTATGTACTTTTACACATTAATCCCTAATAAGAGTATGAACCACAGTTATCCTCCCTTCTTTTCAGTAGATTGTCTTTTCATTTTTATTATGGTTCTTTTTTCTGGACAGAATTTATACTTTGGTCTTTTCATTTTATTTTATTTTTTGCTTTTTTTGTGTCACACCCAGCATGCACAGGGGCTATTCCTGGCTCTGCACTCAGGAATTACCCCTGGCGGTGCTCAGGGGACCATATGGGATGCTGGGAATCGAACCCGGGTTGGCTTCGTGCAAGGCAAACGCCCTCCCCACTGTGCTACTGCTCCAGCCCCCAGAATCTATACTTTGGATGTAATCTGTTTTATTTTTCCCCATGCCATCGGAGTTAGATCATCAAAGTCATCTCTTTTTCACTTGTTCTTTTAAGTTCGACTTTCATGGATTTGATTTCATATTTATGCAATCTGATGTAAAATTTTGTGTTTCTTTCTGTTGGAGGGGCCAGAGCTGGAAGTGCCTTGTGTAGAGCTAGTCTGGCTTAAAGGTGGGACTTTAAAGGTCATTGTGCTCAGCCTATTGAGTGACCTCTCCAGCCCCAATCTATATTCTTTGATTTCAATGATGCCAATGGTAATAGAATTGATCTGGCTTGTCTGATCACGAGTTTAGTAGTTTCATTTTACAAGAAGAATCATGGGGAGTATTTTACAATGGAGTCAAGGTGAACTTAATGTTCACTGAAGCTGTGTGAAAGATACTGGCGTTTGTCTTTTGGAGAGTTTGTTTTTATTTTTGTGGATTCACTTTTAAATCAACAGGAGTTATCTTTTGCCTCTGATTTCAGATAACTATGTGAAAAACAATGGTGTTTATCTCTCTGAAGTACCTTCTCCAAGTTTGTCTGAAGTCCTAAAGATTGAGTTCTATTGCCTTCTATTGGATTTTTTGCTGAAGAGAACATTTTGATGGGAAAAATACTTAATCAATCATAATATTCATTGCTCACACAGTGCATTTGTCTAAAAACTTGGATTGTGAACAATATAAATTTGTAAAATTCATTGTGAGTAATTTTCTAGAAAAAGAAAATGCTTGAACTTCTCAGCATGTAGAGATACTAATATCAACACTTCAGCTTGGAGGTTGGGTCTTTGTTCTCTTCAAAGTACATGATATAAATATGTTTTCACAAAAAAACAATTTTGGAAATAATATATTGTGTTTTGAACTTCCCAATATATCTTGACCTTTTCCTGATGACTGAAATCTTTATCTACAAATTTTAATGCCTGCTTAGTTCCTTCACTCTGTGGAATTACCCTAATATATTTAGAATAACCCTTATTTTCTGGTTTCAGGTGGCTTCCAATTATTTAGGCAATATTTCAGTAGATATGGCATTGGTACATCTCTGTCTATCTCTGTGTCTCTTATTGAGAACGATAATTTTTCCAAGTAGAATCTAGAGTGGTTCAAACTATTTAATATTTTGTATCCTTGTTGCCAAATTACTTTTGCAAACAATAAGGACTTTTCATCATCTTCATTATTCCTTTTGGTGGACAAAAATATCCATGGTCTTGCTGCAGATCCAATACTGGAGACTCGTGTGTGAGTGTGTGTGTGAGTGTGTGTGTGAGTGTGTGAGTGTGTGTGTGTGTGTGTGAGTGTGTGTGTGTGTGTGTGTGTGTGTGTGTGTGTGATGGACCAAGACATGATGTTTTACCAGTCCGTGACCCTTTGGGAGCAACCTGTGGGAACCTGGAAGTAACATAAAAGAAGACCACAGAAGCATGCCTTCTCAGCAGGGAGGAGAGCGACCCGGGTGCAGTTTCCACTGCCTTTTGAGTTAGGAAGAACTTTCCCTAGCGCCCTAGGGTGAAGGACAATAAGAGGGAAGTGGGCAGGGTGAAAGGGAATTCCAAGGAAACCCCACCAGGAAGGATGTGCTTAGAAGAGGGTCCCAGAAATTCCTGGTGTCTCAGAGTTGGTTTCAGGACCACCAAGAACGGCCCGAGGAGGAGGTATGGCATCAGAAAGGGACTTTTACTGGGTGTCTGCACTGTAGCACAATCCAGAGCATGGTGGCAAGGAGGAGCTGAAGGTTTTTGAGTACAAAGGAGTTTCTGCCACTAGAAGTTGCCAAAGAGAAAGTGATTCCAGTTCAAGAAGGAACGTTCCATTAATATTCCACACAGGTGGGAGATCAGGGATTGAGCCTCCTGCCAGGCTGAGGTGACTTTTCCAGAAACGGTCTCATTTCTGGAGAGAGCCCAGGGGAAAGCCCAGGGACTTGGCATCCAGGGCCTGGAGCAAGGGTCTTGGGGGTCTAAGAGACACAGATCCACAAGCTGTTCAAGAGTCCAGTAATGCGGGGCTGGAGCGATAGCACAGCGGGGAGGGTGTTTGCCTTGCATGCGGCTGACCCGGGTTCAATTCCCAGCATCCCATAGGGTCCCCTGAGCACCGCCAGGAGTAATTCCTGAGTGCATGAGCCAGGACTAAACCCTGTGCATTGCTGGGTGTGACCCAAAAAGAAAAAAAAAAAGTTCAGCAATGCTCCTTGCCTTTTGGCCTTCTGGACCCCCCCCCCGCCCCCCCCCCCTCTCGCTGTCTGATGTCAATCTCAGCTGAGTAAAGATTCCAGCCCTGTCTCTCCTCGCTCCCACCCACAGTGTCTCTGGAGGTCGCTGTAGGCAGTGATGAACCTACACCCCCAGGCAGTCGAGTGTGTGGGTGGGGGGCCTTGTCCCGGCTGAGTCTACACCAGATAAGTTTCTTTTCTGCTCTGTGATGTCTGCAAGCTGGAAAATGAGGTCTGCAGGGCACAGGGGGACAGTGGCTCAGCAGAGGAACTTCCCTTTCTCTGAACGTCTTTTTTCCTTTCCTATTTTTGGACTTACTTATTGAATGGAAAATCTATGTCTTCACTGATTAATATTCATGCTCATGCTCACTCGTCAGGGCCTAGCAGAAACTCTGAGTTCAAGTTCTCTTGAAGTTTATCTGGGTTCACTGTGAAAAAAGGAGAAGCTGAAAATAAGGTAAGAGGCACAGTCGCTGAGGATGGAAGGCCGCGAGCCCGCAACCTACAACATGGCACCCAGCGACGTTCCTTTGAATCAGCGTTTGTTTGTAAAACAGGAAAAGGAGTGAAACGGAGTCTTGCTGTTCAGCTGGCAGTGACCCTCTGCGGCCAGATTTCTTTCTGTGTGTAGCTCTCGCAATCTCTCCCTGTCTTCTCACCCAGGTGTCACCTGTGGCTTTAGAGAAACAGGAAGGGGACAGAGAGACAATGAGACCGGGGTTCTTGGTATTGAGCAAACACCAGATATTCTGAAAGAAAGAGATCTTAATAGAAGAATTATTTTTGGACTTGCACCAACCAGGGGCGTGGACACCCCCTTCATTCCTCCCTCTTGGCATCTCTCGGCCTCTCCCATCTCTCTCTACCCCACACTCGACGGTCCCGGAGGGCGGTCTTCCACCTTGCCATGTCCACCTCCTTCTGGTCATCTGATTTATAAAGATTCCTAGCTTAAGAGTTTCAAGAGACCAATGTGGGGGCTGGAGTGGTAGCACAGCGGGGAGGGCGTTTGCCTTGCACACCGGCGACCCGGGTTCAATCCCTGGCATCCCATATGGTCCCCCAAGCACCGCCAGGAGTAATTCCTGAGTGCAGAGCCAGGAGTCACCCTTGTGCATCCCTGGGTGTGGCCCAAAAAGCCCAAAAAAAAAAAAAAACCCAAAACACACACACACACAAAAACCCCCTGTGTCTTTTCCCTAGAGACTGATACTGAGTTGTGAGTCTGGAGCCCCTGAGAAGTCACTTCATCTCACCCCTCCTCGCTGTCCCCCCAGCTCCTCCCTTCAGACGACTTTCTGTCAGGCATCACCTGGCACAGGGTCAGCCCGTCGGATCAAAGCTCACACCTCCAGTTCTCCGCTGTCTGTCTCTCCCACCCAGAGTCAATGACCAAGTCAATCGGGCATATTTCTACTAAGTCACGCCTGTACTAGATTCCTAGGGTGTATGACCCAAAAAGAAAAAAAAAAGACTCTGATTCAAAATTCAATCTCTCACGCCTTAAGTTGTGGCAGTCCTATGCCTGGTTTCAGTGCCCTGCCTCTTCTGGTACCTGGTGGCAGCTAGCAATGCTTGGTGGTCCTTGTCCCGGAAAGCATCACTCCTGTTACTTCCTCTGTGGGTATGTGGCCATGAGCCTCTGGCTCCTCTCCTCACAGAAGTCCTTATAAGTCAAAGTCACTCCAGATGACTTTCGCTCTTTTTTTTTTCTTTTTGCTTTTTGGGTCACACCTGGAGATGCACAGGGGTTACTCCTGGCTCTGCACTCAGGAATTACTCCTGGCGGTGCTCGGGGGACCATATGGGATGCTGGGAATCGAATCTGGGTCAGCCTCATGCAAGGCAAACGCCCTACCCGCTGTGCTATTGCTCCAGCCCCAGGTGGTTTCTTTTTTCTTTTCTTTTCTTTTTTTTTTTTCTGCTTTTTGGGCCAAATGACTTTCTCTTCATACAGTTCTATTTCTCGGTATAGTCAGCTTCTGTGGGAGTGGGAAGTTAGGGTTTTAATATGTCTTTTGAGGGCACACGACACCCCCCGCCCCCCGATTAATGTCCTTATCATCAACAGGGGCCAATGGGCTCTCTAGAGAAGGGCTGCAGGGCTCATGGGAGCCTGTTCTTGAGGAGAACGCGCATATTTTGGGCTTGAGTTGGCAGGTGTCTCAGTTGAAACAACATACTGGCTCGTCTGAAAGCAGCGGTAAGGGCCAGAGAGCCAGCTCCAAGGGCGGGGGCTCATGTTTTTGCATGCAGGAGGCCAGGGCTCACCCCAGAACACCATAAAAGGTCGTCACCTCTGAGCATCACCAGGAATGAGCACCAAACAGAGTTGGGAGTAGCTCCGAGCACTCCAAGGGGTATCCCCCAAAAGCAAGAAACAAGCTAACTGAAAAGGGTTTGGCAACTAGAGGTCATCTGTCCTTGCAGGGGAACCCATCACTGATCGCCGAATGGCCTTGACAGAGCCCATCTGTGTCCGGGGAAGCGAGGCTAGGGCAGACCCTCTTCCGGGAAACGCACCCCTGCTTCTGCTCCATAGTGTGCACTTCCCATGGTCTCACTTGCCTTATTTTTTTGGGGGGGTCACACCTGGCTATGCACAAGGGTTACTCCTGGCTCTGCACTCAGGAATTATTCAGGTGGTGCTCAGGGGACCCTACGGGATGCTGGGAATCGAACCCGGGTCGGCCGCGTGCAAGGCTGTGCTATTGCCCCAGCCCCACGTGTTCCCACTTTCCCTCACTGCCTTCAGGACCAACTCAGGAATCCTTCAAGTTCACCGACTAGGGCTGAATTTCGACATCACTGAGACTTAAATTTCTCCCACATCGCTGTTATTTTAAAATGTGAAGTGAAGACACGTTCATCCCTAAGGATGAGAGACGGAAAAGGAAGAGAAACGGGGCACTAAGGTCAGTGATTGAAGAACATGACCTCTGACATGTGTCCCGACTGCAGTGACCTTCTGCATGACACCAGCGTTTTCAGAACCACCCAAACCACAGACACAGACCAGGAGAGCAAAGCCTGCTCCCAAGGCATGGGAAGAATCTGTTATCGCTCTGATAACACCAATCCTCTCCTCTTCCTCTCCTATTGACAGAGCTGATGATATTTTTCCCTTCCACCTGGAAACGGCTGTGTTCCACAGTTGTGTCCTTGGGCATGGAAAAGAAATTCTACCAGAAAGCTTCTGGTTTTGCCATTTAGGGAACATACATCACCAGTATTACCTTATTAGTTTCTTCTTCCTTGGATTATACATGCAATACCTGGAGCTGCGGACGCCATTCTGCAACCCTGAGGAAACACCCACGAGACAGCAAAAATGCTGATTTTGATATCAGAGTCCCCAGATACCCTATCTCTATAGTTCTTCTTACGTCTCATCACTGAACACTGCCATGAACAAACAGAATTGTGTCCCCTGCAAAATTCTCTACTCAGAAGTGTACTTCCTGCATCTCGGAAGAGAATCACTCTGGGGTAGGGTGGGGGGTTTGATGATCAAGCTGGAGCTGTTAGAGTTGGTCCTAGTCCAGTCTGAGGGCGGTTCTCATGAGAAGAAGACCCTGGGCAGACTCTGACCTCAGGGGTGATGCCTGAGCAGAGAGACAATGCCCTGTGGAGACACAGTTTGAAAACCCCCATCCACAAGCTCCAAGAGAAGCTACAGACAAAACCAGCCTGGGGGCCACCTTGATCTTGGACTTCCACCCCCCTGGTATGAAAATGTAGATTGTTGTTGTTGAAGCCACCTCCTTGTTGGCACGTTATATGGCAGTCCTCGCACAGAAACACAAATGCTTTCCTTGTTCTTAAGCCCGACACCGTTCAGTTCCTTAAGATGAGGTAGGTCTTTCATTTAAATCTTTAATTCTCTCATATTGAAACAAAAAATGAATTCTGACTAAATTTCCCCCTTCATTTTGGTCATGACTGTTTCCTCCCTTCTAGTTCTCACCTTGGCAAATATTTTTAAACACTGGGCAGCAATTTTCTTCACAAGTCTTCACAGTTTGGCAACCCAACTCCCTATAAAGTCCTTCAGTGAAAGAACTATTAACCAAACTGAACAAAAAGGAAATGACCCTAAAATGGAATAAAAAATGAATTGAAGATTAACTAGAACTTTAGGAGGCCAGGAATCTCAATCCCCCCACCCCCCAAATATAGGCAATTTGGATATTTATATTATTATTCAACTGCTTTCCAACTTCCTCAGATAATTATCATTTGTAGATCAATATGGAGCCATGCCAGCTATGACTTTTGACTTTGCATCCTTGGAGAAAGCAACCACCAGAGTAATGTTAATATGTCAGTACCAAAGATTTCATTGTCATCCAGAAATCACCAAGTTTAAAAATAAATAATACACTGGATGCAAAACCTCATATTTATATATATTTTTTGCTTTTTGGGTCATACCCAGCGATGCATAGGGGTTACTCCTGACTCTGCACTCAGGAATTACTCCTGGCAGTGCTCAGGGGACCTTATGGGATGCTGGGAATCAAACCCAGGTTGGCCGCGTGCAAGGCAAACACCCTCCCCGCTGTGCATATATCACTCCAGCCCCCACGTGATATGTTAAAGTAAGTTATAAGTGGATGGTCAAGAAAAGTTAATTGCTCTGTAAATAATCTTGATGGAAGAAGGCCAGAGGTGATGAAGGAAAGAGTGATTTTGAAAATAATTTTAATTTTTGCATGAAAAAAGTCAAAAATCAAATAGTGTGCTGGGGAAAATCGTGCAATACACAACAATAAACCCGTGGGTTTCTTATTGCTCAAAATCTCAGTTCTGTCAATTCTATTGAGAAAATTCTACTGTCATAACTAGAGAAATGCAAATCAAAGTAACAATGCACAAATACCTGAGCAATAAAGAACCTTTAAAAATGATGTGTCCTGACATTGAGGACGGGATCGGGGCCTGAACATTGTATGTACAAAACTCACTATCAATAACTTTATAAATTGTGGTTCTTTAATAAAATACAAAAAAAACCCACTAAAAAAATAAAAACAGTGTCCCGCAGGGAAAGAAAATCAAGCTCTATAATGTAAAAAGAATAGCAATGCAGTAGAAATGGCCACACGCTCAGTTTACAAGTAAGCTTGATAAAATCTAGGCTTGGAGAGATTTGCGGCTAGTCTTCTGTGGTACTAGTAGGAAGTCAGAGTGGACAGAAATTTTGATGGACAGCGCCTGCCAGATTTTAAATTGCATTTTCTTTCCCCATTCATTTACCCACGTACATGCAGAGTTTTGAATTTTATAAAGATTTAGGCACCATGATTCACAATGCTATAAATAATAGGGTCTCAAGCAAACAATCTTCCAGCACCTCCCCCACCATCAGAGGGCCCATGTACCCCTGCCAGTGTCTCAGTGACCCCTCTCATCCCAGCAGACCCTCATTCTCAAGGTCTGTTACCACTACACAGTGGTTGTTTCCTTACTATGTTTCTTTATATTCCACCTTCCTGGGGTTCTCTATATTTAAAGATCCTTATTGCAGCATCATTTATAAAGTAAAAAAAAAAAATTGAGTCAGAGCTGGAGTGATAGCACCCTCGGGTAGGGCGTTTGCCTTGCACAAGGCTGATCCGGGTTCGATTCCCAGCGTCCCATAGGGTTCCCTGAGCGCCGGCAGGGGTAATTCCTGAGTGCAGAGCCAGGAGTGACCCCTGTGCATCACCAGGTGTGACCCCCAAAGCAATAAATAAATAAATAAATAAATAAATTTATAAGTTAAATTGCATCATGTGCGGGGAACTCGCCTGGCTCCAGAAACAGAAGGCTAGTTAAATTGAGCTACATAAAGATAATGGAATGTCTAATAGCTTTTAGCAGAATGAAAAAATTCCAAAGTGTGTTGATGTGGAAAGTTCTGCAGGCCATATCGTCAAGTGGATAAACAACATTCTAAGCCATGTGCACAGATAAACAAATATGTGTGGGCATAGAAGTGGGTAAAATATGCTATTTATTTATGCAGAGGTTGGTGTGTATATCTATTTGTAATCATTTCATTTGGGAATAAAGCTGACGGACCGCTAACATCTCAGTAAATCAGAAATATTGCCTGGCGGGCCAAGAATTGGGGGTTCTAGGTGGCACCATTCTATTCCAGCCCCTGTAATCACAAAGGCCAACTTGTGATCTTACACCTACAGTGGGGGGACTGGCAGGGAAGGCGGATTCTGTTGGGCAGTGAGAGGGTCACTGGTTTCAGTGGAAATGACTTTGAAGCGTGTATTACATTGGATCACACCTTACATTCTGCCTTTTATAAAACAGGTTTCAGGTTTCAATTTGACTTTGAAAAGTCACACACCCAGATTAGCTTCATTGTCAAAACCATTGAAACTGGATTGGGTCCATCTGGCAGGGCAGTGGCGGTGAAAATAGGTCCTCGCCTCCCCACCCACCCTCTAGTTGAGCCCCCTTTGCTTTGAGGTGTGTGGGGAGGGCTGCAACCCTGCATCTTTGTTTCTTGGTTTCTAGGGTACAACTTTTGATGTGCATCTCCTGTCTTGCTCTTGTTTCAATATCGCCGTCCCAGAAGGCAGACTCGTCAATCTGACGCTCTCAAGGGTGGTTGCTGAAATTTCACCAACCCTGTGAAAAAGAAGTCGGCGGCACATCCGAGCAAGAACATGTCACAGGGTGGGCTTAAGAGATGTTCTTGGGGCTGGAGCGATAGCACAGCGGGTAGGCGTTTGCCTTGCACTTTGGCTGACCCGGATTCAATTCCCAGCATCCCATAGGATCCCCCGAGCATGGCCAGGAGTAATTCCTGAGTGCAGAGCCAGGAGTCACCCCTGAGCATTGCTGGGTGTGACTCAAAAAGCAAAACAAAAACAAAACAAAACAACAACAACAAAACAACAACCAGATGTTCTCTCTCTGTAAGAATAAAGTCTGCAGAAGTGTCTTATGGAACTCAGACCTGCCGCTCTGTCATTCTCTCAAGACAGTGGTTGTCTTCTCTCCAGAAAGACAAGGAACAGCCTTTCCCAGGAATCAAAGAAACCAAAAACGCATGCAGTCAAGTCACTTCTATCTTTCTCCCCCAATATTTTCCAGGTGATTTCTAAGTGGACAAGATATTATTTGTTTTGTTTGGTTTGTATTTTTGGTCATAAAGGGATGGGGGAGGGAACGGGGTGGATAGTCCTCAGGGCTGACTCCGAGCTCTGTGCTCAGGGATCACTCCTGGTGGTGCTGGGGGACCAGATGTGGTGCTGAGGATTGAATTCAGGTCTGCCATGTGCCAAGTAAGCGCCCTACTTAATGTACTATTTATCTGACCCTGCACACAAGACTTTATTGGACATAAATATATGCAGAACTGAAAACTACTAGGCCACAATAAGTCATAACAGTATGGTTTTAGTTGTGAAATCTATTCAATTAGAAAAAAGTTACAAGCTCGAACTCGGTTTTCTGTTTTGGTTTAGCTTTTGCTATCTTTCTTCTTTGCTTTTACTCTCCTGCCTGCTTCCTTTTCCTTCCCTTATTTCTCCGCAGGAGTCTCAGGTCAGGCAATGAGGGCGGGAGGTATATGTTAGAAAGGCACGCAAGGGCTTGATGTCCAGAGAAGACTGAGAGACTCGGTGAGACGGGAGGGAGAGCTGGAGGCAGGTAATATGTCCGTTGAAGGAAGATAAGGAAGGGTTTTGCATGATGTGCTAAAGAGTTATGGGTTTTGTCCTCTGGATGGCAAGGTATGTCAGCAAATTAGCAGATGAACACACCCATAGATTCACACACTCTTTCTGCCTAATAAAAAACTAGGCTGGGGGCTGGAGCAATAGCACATCGGGTAGGGCGTTTGCCTTGCATGTGGCCGACCCAGGTTTGAATCCCCACATCCCATATGGTCCCCTGAGCACTGCCAGGAGTAATTCCTGAGTGTAGAACTAGGAGTAACCCCTGTGCATCGCCAGGTGTGACCCCAAAAGAAAATAAAAACTAGGCTGGCCTTGGTTTGGTGCCGGAGAACCTCTAAATGTGTGGGATTTCTTGGGGTTTTGCGTGCCTTTGTTATCCCTGGCATCACTGATGCCGATGGGGAGATTCTTGAGGGACCCTGGATACTTTTGGGCCAGGAATGGCCAGGCTTCAAAGACCAGCCATGTCAGGAGAGCACTGGAAGCTGAGAGCCTCAAGGGGTCAGTCTGACATCCAGGCAAGGAATGAGTCAACCTGGAGTGCATGCATGGGTCCGTCCATCTGCCTGGAGGAAGAGCCCTACCCTAACCTGGTGTCACAGTCCGTGCTCTTTCCTGGTTGGTGATCCCAGGTACTGCTTCCTGACCCGATACCCTTCCTGGGTTCCGGGAACAGGACCACCAGGCTCAGAGACTCTGCCTCAGGGACTTTATCCCATTTCTTTGGTCAGTTCCATTTTTACCATTATTTATACTAAGGCCAGAATCAGGGCTATTGAATGTTTCTGGGTTCTGTGAGTCATTCTAGTGAATTCTCCAGCACTAATCAAATCCCCAGCATTTGTAGCCCATTTGTTGGGGAGGGGGGTGTGCCCAGGGAATCCTGGATCTTGCAGCTGGTGTCAGAGGTGGGGGTGAGGCTTATGGGTGGGGTCAACTTTAGTTGGATAAAAATGGATGAAGTTTTGGATTCTCAAAGCCCTCCAAGGTTGAATCAAGAAAAAACAAAGCATCTGGACAGGCCAATGACTAGCAAAGAAACCAGAATGGTAATCAGAAGTCTCAGAAACAAAAGCCCAAAGCCAGAGAGGTTTACTAGTAACTTCCTCCAGAATTTTAAAGAATGCCTATTCTTAGTCCTAATGGGCTCTTTAATATTATTGAAGAAATAGGAATCCTCGAAGTTTCTATGAGACAAACATCATTGTGATACCAAAAGCAGAAAAAAAAGGAAAACTATAGAACTGCAGCCCTGATGAACATAGATGCAAAGATCCTCAAGAAAATATTAGCAAACCAAATTGAAGAAGACATCAAAAATATCCCATACCGTGGCCAACCAGGATCCATCCTGGATATGTAGAGATGCTTTAAGATATGCTGATCAATTAACAAAATATACCATATCAATACAAAGGAAAATAAAATTTATATGATCATATTAATAGGTACAGAAAAAGCATTTTACAAGATCCAACACCCATTCACTGCAAAAAAAAAAGCACTTGATAAAATTGAGGCTGAATGAGCTTTTCTCAACATAGTAAAAGCTATTTACTGCCATCACACACACACACACAAGTTGTAATAATCAACGGTGAAGAAATGAAAGCCTTCCCTCTCAGATCAGGCACAACTCTGTCCATTCCCTCCACTGCTACTCAAGAGAGTATTGGAAGTTCTGCCATAGCAATTAGGCAAAAGAGAGTATGAAGGGCATCCAGATGAGAAAAGAAAAAAGTCAAAGGATCACTATTTGCAGATGGCATAATACTATATTTAGAGAACCCTAAATACTCGTTTAAAAAGTTCCTAGAAATAATAGACTTGCACAGTAAGTATAGTGGCAGGCTATAAAATCAGTGCACAGAAATCCACATCTTTTCTATTTGCAAATAGTAAAAAGCAAGAGAGACCAAAAAATCAAAAACAATTGTGCCTCAGAAAATTGTGCCTAGAATCAACTTAACAACAACAACAACAAAGAAGGTGAAAGACTTAGACAAAGCAAACAATAAATTGCTGCTAAAAGAAATATAAGAAAACAGGAGGAAACAGAGGCAGAACACCCATTTGTGGGTGGTTCCTACGTATCTTAGAGAACAAGCTCTTTCTCACCCTACTGACACCACTGTCCAGGGGGAGGGGGTTGGGGGCAGCTCCAGCCAGAGAAGGCCACTGTGCCACCTGCTGGGGACGAGAGGCAGAGTCAAGGTTGGGGCCCTGGGAGTGACAGCCGCGGGAGGTGGGGGCTGACAGGCCGAGAGATGAGTCAGCTCTCTCTCTCCCTGAACGTCTCTTACGAAAGGTCCCGCCAAGAGGTTCAGGCTCAAGACGGAGGGGATGAGTAATTTCTGGATCCAGCTCTATTCTGTACCCCTGTTCCTATAGAGAGGCAACAATTTCGAGATACCTGAGTCAGATTCTAGAATGATCGCCCAATCTGATATTGCTTTGTACCCTAATGAGCCCCGGCGCCGGAGGAACAGGCTCCATGCCAGCGTAGAAGGCTGTGACTGTCATCTGCTGAAGGGCTTCTAGAGTAGCGCCCGTCTTAACGGCAGGGCCGTCTCCAGGCTCCATGGGTGTCACACCTTTCTGTCATTTGAGAGAGGAGAAGTCAGTATTCTAGGGTGACTTGTTCAAAACAGACATCCAGAGAGTCATTTACTCAGACGCCTTTTGTTTGGGGGCCACATCCGGTGATACTCAGTGTTACCCCTGGCTCTGTGCTCAGGGCTCACTTTTGGTGGTACTCCGGGGGTCACATGGGGTTCTAAGATTGGACCAGGGTCAGCAACATGCAAGATACATGCCTTAACCCCTGCACTAGGTCTACTGTCGAAGTCGTATTTATTGTTAAATGCTTAATACCATCTGGTGAGTAGTTGGGAACAGACGTGTGCAAGAACTTTTTGAGAAATCGTCATGGCTGCACCATGAGCTAAGTCTTAGACTCAGTGAACGAAGTCAAGACAAGCCCCATATGGTTTCATTCATACATGAGCTCAAATCAATAACTAACCGAACAAAAGAAGAGCAAACTCAGAGGCTAAATGAACAGAATAGTTTTTACTAAAGTGAAGAAGGGAAAAGGCTCGGATAAATCAGGTAAAATTGCATGGCGAAGGCCGGAAGACTGTGGCTTGTGCAGTGTTGTTGGTCTGTCTAGATATGGATTTATCAGGATGGACTCTTGCAACCTGCATGAGGTTAAACAAACAATGAAACCTCAAGCTGGAAAATAAGAACGGAGATTTGCATCTGCTCAGATGCAAGTTTGCTTAGCAGGAGATGTTTCCCCTCACCCTGTGGCTTTGAGTCATTTCTCCTAGACCGGCACCACGTGGAACCACCTCTTGGCCCTCATCGTGTGCCTCAGATACACACACATTCCTAGTTAAAGTCTCCACCATAACTGTCCCCCCATCGTGGATTGTAGCCAAATAACCTGGATGTCGCTGGATTGGGAGAGGCATGCAGAACCCAGCTACCATTGGCTGAGAACACCCACGGCAAGCCAGCCCCTTGAGGAGTGGCTTGTGCTTGTGTGTGGCAAATGTCAGGTAGATGTCAGGACCCCATTTTACACGGGAGAACTTCAGGACTCAAAGGTTAAGCCACTTTGCTGCGGTCACTCAGATACACCAAGAGGGGTGTGACCTTTTGCTCGCCTGGGTGCCTAGAAACCATATCTCTTCACCCACTGCATGGGTGAGGCACTGAGGATTTCCAGTAACACCCGGCGGCCTGCTCGGCCGGAGGGAACCCCAGCCCCGAGGTACCACTGCACGCTTGTTCTGGACCTTCTGAAAATGGGACAGCCATCCCATCCGCATCCCACGCCTGTTGCGCGGAGGTGATGAGTGTGTACTTGAAGCCACAGTGTCTAATTCGGGGTCTCACATATACAGCTGGCGGAGATGCGTTAGGTCCCTGCTCATGGTTCATGCAGCTGGTTGGTGGACGCTCAGGAGTGGGGCCTCAGCTTCCCGTCCCACACAGAATTCAGCAGGAGGAATAGTTTAGAGGAACCCTCTAGGACGGGAATTGTGCTTGAGCCATCCATCGACCACCTTGAAGGAGGAAGGGCCTATAGGATGGGGTCGAGGGCCTACCTGGGAGTCACACAGGAAGGCGTGCCCAGACTAGGACCCTGGTGCTTCTCGGACATTCTTCTCTCCGGACATAAGGAAGACCTCCAGGAAGTGGTTAGAAGTTCATTTTCTCAAAATTGCCCCCACTTGAACTTTGGTTCAATAATACGAATCTATTAATAAGGTAATGAGGAAGAGTTAGCTGCCGCGAGGACCCCCGGGTCAGACACAGTCCAATGCCACCTCCTCCTCAAGAGTCACAGGTCCTTTCCAGTCGCTTCCAGTTGGCGCCTGCCCCGCCCCCGAGGGCTGGGGGAGTCAGGGCCTGCTAGTGCTCACCGCTGGGGTCCCTGGTGGGGGCTCAGGCACCGTTTAGCCCCGCGGCTCTTGTCTCGGCCATTTGTTAGATTTACCCGCGGGGACAGAGGAAAGCCGGAGATCCGTCTCCGAGGATTTGAGTTTAGTTCGCCTGTGCTGGAACCTGAATGTCTGAGCTTCATATCGCTCCACAGTGCAGCCCAGTGATGCAGCCCCCTCCCCTCCGCTCCCCTCCCCCTTCCCTCTCTGCCCCTATTCAGGGAGAAAATAGCTCTCACCCTCTTCAGACAAGGCCCCTTTGCTGAAGGATTTCTCAAGACTCCCCTCCCTTCCCCTCTCCTCTCCTCTCCCTCCCTCCCTCTCCCTCCCCCTCCTCTCCTTCTCCTCTCATCTCCCCTCCCCTGTCCTCCTCTCCTCCTCTCCCCTCCCCTCTCCTCTCCCTTCTCCTCTCTCATCCCCTCCCCTGTCCTCCTCCTCTCCTCCTCTCCCCCTCCTCTCCCCTCCCCTCCTCTCTCCTTCTCTCCTCTCCTCTCCCTTCCCCTCCCCTCCTGTTCTTTCCCCTCCTCTCCCTTCCCCTCCCCTCCCCTCTCCTCCTCTCCCTTCCTCTTCCCTCCCCTCTCCTCCACTCCACTCCTCTCCCCTCCCATATCCTCCTCTCCTCTCCCTTCCCATCCCCTCCTGTTCTTTTCCCTCTTCTCCCTTCCCCTCCCCTCCCCTCTCCTCCTCTCCCTTCCCCTTCCCTCCCCTCTCCTCCACTCCACTCCTCTCCCCTCCCATCTCCTCCTCTCCTCTCCCTTCCCCTCCCCTCCTGTTCTTTCCCCTCCTCTCCCTTTCCCCTCCCCTCCCCTCTCCTCCTCTCCCTTCCCCTTCCCTCCCCTCTCCTCCACTCCACTCCTCTCCCCTCCCATCTCTTCCTCTCCTCTCCCCTCCCCTCCCCTCTCCTCCACACCACTCCTCTCCCCTCCCCTCTCCTCCTCTCCTCTCCCCTCCCCTCTCCTCTTCTCATCTTCTCTCCCCTCCCCCTCTTCTCCTCCTTTCTCCCTCCTCTCCTTCCTCTCATCTCCTCTACTCTCCCCTCCCCCTCGTCTCTTCTCTCTTCTCCTCCCCTCTCCTCCCCTCCCCTTTCCTCCCCTCCTCCTCCCTCTCCCTCTCCTCCTCTCTTCCCTTTCTTTTCAGCCAGTACAGACATTCAGAGCAAAACCACTTCTGTAAGATTCCAAGAATGAGGTGCAAAGAAGAAGGACCTGTCCTCAGAGTCCCACGCCTGGCTGACCACACCTGCTGGTGCCCAGCTCAGCTGGAGAGGGGGAAGTCGGGGTCTGGATCTGAGTGGGCATCGGCGGTCAGGTTCATCTGGAGCAGCCTCAGGGCTCCTTAGTCATAGCCACCGCACACTTAGCTTCTAGAATTCTCTGTTCTTTGAGATTTGCAAAGGGGGTAATGTAGAACTGCCATTTCTCAGAAAATGTGCTTGTTTTCAAGTGATTCAGAGAATTTTGAAGTGACTGAAGACTTTTCTTTCCAATGAATGACTTCCTACTTTGCAAACCAAAATACTTCCAAGAAATACTTTGGGTGGCAGTGGTGGGGAGCAATTCCTACCAGGCAGGACTTCATGCCAACATCACGCAGACGGCGCCTCCTGGGCACCGAAGCTCGGATGCTCTCCGCCGGGCAGCTGAACCATGAGAGGAGACACGGGACCTACAAAGGCTGAGCTGGAGGGAAGCTACAAAGGCCTGCCTTGGCGGCTTAATCCCAAAGTTGTTTCTGACCAACCACGTTTGTGCCGTCTTTCACCAAGAGTAAATTACAAGTGAAATCCAAGTAGGACGGAGAAAGCGCATGGAAGACGGTCTTCATAATCCCTTCCAGGGGGCTGACACCGACTGAAGGCGCGAGACAAAGAGAGTCATGGGAACTGGCTGCCATGCCCTGCCTTTGGGGAGACAAGGCAGAGAATGGAAAGACCAAAGTCAAACCCCTCCTTCCCCGTCATCAGAGAATTGATGGGAAATGGAAGAGACTTTTGATATGTTCCCTGTGGTGATGCTCTATGGCCTCACTTCTGCCAAGGATAAATTAGGAATTAAGCTACAAAGGCCTGCGTTGGTGGCTTAATCCCAACGCTGTTTTTGACCGACCACTTTTGTGCAGTCTTTCACCAAAAGTAAATTACACCCCTTCGTGTATCAGAACATGCTCAGGATGAAAAGCAAGCAAGCAAGCGTGTCTTTTCAGAGCCAAGCTTGCTGGCATCTGGTGGCTTTGCTCTGAGATGTGAGGAGGTGGCGGGGAGGGGGACTCCCCACGTAAGAGCCCTTGGAAATTCCACTCCCTGGACCACACAGGGATGCAGAAAGTCAAATGAGTGATCTCAGACAGACACAAAAAGAAAGACAACAGATTACATAATTGGATGGATCCTCACGACACTTTCTAATCTCAGATGAAAGGAAAATAAAGAACAGCAACACTTCGGCACACAAAGACTCTCTGAAGCACAGCTCCATCTCCTGCTGTCAATCTTCAATTTATTACAACGAAGGGGGCCGCTTCAACTAGAGCGCTTCACCGTCCATAGGTCCATCTTGTTTAAACACTCCTAAACGTTTGCGTGCGTATCTAAAAAGTGAATGGGGCCAGAGCTGTGACCTGAAGTGGGGGAATACATGCCTAGCGTGTGAGAGGCCCTGGGTCTAATCCCTGGCATATATGTTGGCTTCAGCATTGCCAGGAGTAGCCCTCGTGATCCCGAGCACCCCTGGTGTGACCCCTGCAGGAGAGAGAGAGGGGGGGGGAGAGAGAAAGGAAGAGAGTAAAGAGTCAAAATTAAATGGTAGTTGGGATAGGTTTAGCTTGCATGCATCTTTGGATATTTTCTTTTGGGCCATTTGTTACAAACCAACCCCTTCCCATCATCTCCCATCAACTCTGTCATTAAAATCCACTTGCATATCTTTTTCTGTGGATGAAAATATTGGGACATATAAGAACAATTGTTAAGAAAGGAACCGAAGTAGAAGCTTTGTATTTCTTTTTTCTTTTTTTTTAAAAAATATTGAATCACTGTGAGAAAGTTACAAGCTTTCATGTTTGGGTTACAAGCTCACAATGATCAAACACCCATCCCTCCACCAGTGCACATTCCCCACCACCGATATCCCGGGTATAACGCCCCTTTCCCACCCTCCCCCTGCCTCCATGGCAGACAATATTCCCCATACTCTCTCTCTACTTTTGGGCATAATGGCTTGCAACACAGACACTGAGAAGGCATCATGTTTGGTCCTTTATCTACTTTCGGCATGCATCTCCCATCCCGACTGATTCCTCCAGCCATCATTTTCTCAGTGATCCCTTCTCTATTCCATCTGTCTTCTCCACTCTGCTCATGAAGCAGGCTTTCGGCTATGGGGCAATCCTCCTGGCCCTTGTATCTACTGTCCTTGGGTGTCAGCCTCATGTGATGTTATTTTATATTCCACAAATGAGTGCAGTCCCTCTATGTCTGTCCCTCTCTTTCTGACTCATTTCACTTAGCAGGATACTCTCCATGTCTATCCATTTATAAGCAAATTTTATAACTTCATCTCTCCTAACAGCTGCATAGTATTGCATTGTAATAGATGTAGCAAAGTTTCTTTAACCAGTCATCTGTTCTAGGGCACCTGTATGTTAATGGTTCTGTGAAACTCACTCTTTTCTCCCCCTTGTTGTTGGTCATTGTATAAATCTGGACCCACAATCTCCATTTCCTTTGGCATCTAGCACTTGCAACTCTGGAATGAGTTTTCATCAGTTTAGAAAAAAGCCTAAGTCTCTTTTCTTAAGAGAAAGTGTCCTCTCTCCCATCACAGCATTCTTGGCACTTAGATACTCGACACTGAAGACTTATATGCAGCAGCAAAGTCATGGGTTGCGTGAACAGTCTGCACCAAAGGTGCTTTCATCCCACACTGAGCATGTCAGTTCTTAAAGGCATGATATAATTTATTTCAAATTTACTCCAGGGCCCGGGAGGACTGACCCATGGTTGGAAGTTTGCCACAAGTTGAGAGGAGAGAGCAGTTAGGATAGAGGTTGGACCACCGGGACAATAATAGTTGGAAGTGATCACTCTGGACAAGAGCTGAGGGCTGAAAGGAGGTAAAGAGACAAACATGATAACCTCTAAGTACCTGTATTAGAAGCCATAATGCCCAAAACAAGAGAGAGAGAGATAGACAGAGACTGAGACAGAGAGACAGAGAGAGACAGAGACAGAAAGAGGCAGAGACAGAGAAAGAGAGGAACAGAAACAGAGCAAGACAGACAGAGAGAGACAGAGACACACAGAGGGACAGAGAAAGACAGAAAGAGACAGAGATAGAGAAAGACAGAGACAGAGAGAAAGCTAGAAAGAGGCAGAGACAGAGAAAGAGAGGAACAGAAACAGAGAGAGACAGACAGAGAAAGACAGAGACACACGGAGGGACAGAAAAATGCAGAAAGAGGCAGAGATAGGGAAAGACAGAGACAGAGGAAGACAGAGAGAGACAGACAAGGACAGAAAGAGACAGAGAGAGAGAAGAAAAGTGCCTGCTGTAGAGGCAGACGGGGGTTGGGGTGGAAAGAGGGAAACTGGGAACTTCGGTGGTGGGAAATGGACACCGGGGGAGGGATGGGTGTTGGAGCATTGTTTGACTGAAACCCAATCATGAATAACTTGTGACTGTGTATCTCATGGTGATTTAATAAAAACTGATTAATTACTAAATTTAAAAAAATTACTCCAGGACTGGAGAGATGGTTCAACTCAATAAACTGAGCAAGTGCTTTACATGGGGGACGCCCCAGAAAAAATGTTTCCCAGTACTACCAGGAAAGACCCCTAAGCACAGATCCAGGAAGTCCTTGAACATCTCTGGGCGTGGCCCTAAACACACACACACACACACACACACACACACACACACACACACACACACACACCATAAAAGGAAAAGTAAATTCTTTTTAGCTGTCATGTGAAAGAAACTCAAAAATGAAATAGGACCATCAAGTTACTTCTGTGTAACTTTTACAACTTTGTTCCTTCTTTTTTTTAAGTTGCTGCTCTCTTTCCCTTCCAAAGTGACCCTTGTTTCATGTTTCTTGTGGTCAAGTTCAAATTTATCCATTTGGGTGAACATCTTCATGTACTTGCTCTCTCTCTTCTTTTGGTATTGCTGTGTCTTCTCCTTACCACTCAGCTCAGGTTTCACACAAACAACTAATTGGAGCCCAGGCGGGTATTTACAGGAAATGGGGGTGGCATTACCAGCACCCTGGATTTCTATTAGAAATGCCCCCCAGAAGGTGGAGGGAAGAAGTGTGAATGAGTGTGGAAACTACGTCTTCGCAATGCTCTGCTCAGCATTTGAGTTTGAAATAAAACTTCTGTGAAATGAAAATATGCTATTTTTTTTAATCAACAGAAATTTTCTTGCTTCACTTCAGTTCCAACCCTCACCCCCATGCTCCTATAAGGTGAATAATAATTATGAACTTTCTCAAAAGATTAGGAGCCAGCCCCTTGCTGAAAAAGGATGTAGCCTTACTTGAGACTGCTTCCTCTCTTTCTGTCTCCTTCCTTCCTCCCTCCTTCCCTACCCCTCCTTCCCTACCCCTCCTTCCCTACCCCTCCTTCCCTATCTCTCCTTCCTTCCTTCCTTCCTTCCTTCCTTCCTTCCTTCCTTCCTTCCTTCCTTCCTTCCTTCCTTGCTTCCTCCCTCCCTCCCTCCCTCCCTCCCTCCCTCCCTCCTTCCCTCCCTTTCTTCCTTCCTTCCTTCTTCCTTCCTTCCTTCCTTCCTTCCTTCCTTCCTTCCTTCCTTCCTTCCTTCCTTCCTTCCTTCCTTCCTTCCTTCCTTCCTTCCTTCCTTCCTTCCTCTTTCGTTCCTTTCCTTCTTCCCTTCCTTCCTTCCATTTTTCCTTCCTTCCTTACCAGCCATCCTTCCTCACACACTCTTTCTTTCTCTTTCTTGAGTTATCACAGCTTACAATCATTTCGGAATCTTCGCTCATCCTTTCAGAGCTGCCACACCATCCTTCTGCCAGTTCATCAAGATCCCTCCACCACTATTCCATGGCCCTTTCCCTGCTACCCTCTCTGCCTCCCAAATTCCCAGTTCTATTGATCATGTTTGGGGGCCTTTTCCCCTGGGAATATATAATCCTTTTCTTTAGACGCCCCCCCATTCATCTGGAGTGTATCTTTTACTTTCTGCCCCACTTCACTTGGTGTGACTCCCTCTGGTTTCATCCAAGTGGCAGCAAGCTGCAGGATTTCATCTTTTCTCCTAGCTCAGCGGTATGACATTGCTTCAGCGACCAAATGCCTTGATCCGCTCCTCTGCTCTTGGGCACCGGGACTGTTCCTGGATCTTGGGTGTTGCTAGTCACGCTGCGACGAATCCAGATGGGTGTTCATCCTTTAGGATGCATATTCTTGCGTTCCTGCAAGAGACTGTTTCTTTAGGCTCCATACCGCTGATAAAAGATGCATGATGAGGGGAGATGACGGAGGCCACGGCAGGGCGCCCAGCTGGCATTCAGAATGCAAAAATCAAGACTTGGCGGTTTCAAATCCCCCAGGTGGAAGAAGCATGAGGTTGCATTTCTGCATTCTCTGGAGTTGAGCAGCGATTGTTCCATTTTCTCTCAATTAGATTCTGTTCTGGAGTCAGTGACATCTGAAAGCTCTCTGTCAGAACATGTTAAGTGTCTCAGGTGTGATCATTGTATCATGGTTTCGTAGGAGACTGTCTCAGTCCTCAGAGGACATGGAAATGTTTACAAGGGAGATGTGCTCTGCTTTGTGAAATTTACTCTCGAATCTTAGAGTGCAAATATGGCCAAAGGTGACCAACTGGTGAATCTAGGATTGGGTAAATCGGGTCAGAAGGGTCAGTGCCAAGTGTCATGCCCAGCAGAATTGGGGAACCTCCAGGACTTAACCCCACAGTACTTGGAGTGGGTTAGCAGTTCTGGGTATCAAACTCAATTTGCTTGTGCAAGATTCCTAAGCTATCTCCCCAACCCAGGACAAAAGTTTTAGTTGGGAAAAAGCACAACAATAAAACACAGGACCTCTATTTGAATCGCTGTATCACTGTAATCCTGTTGCTCATCGATTTGCTCGAGCAGGCAGCAGTAATGTCTCCATCGTGAGACTTGTTGTTACTGTTTCTGGCATATCAAATATGCCACAGGGAGCTTGCCAGGCTCTGCTGTGTGGGTGAGATACTCTCGGTAGTTTGCTGGGCTCTCTGAGAGGGGCGGAGGAATCAAACTCGGGTTGGACCTACCCACTGTACTATCAAAACATATGATTAAAATATGTCATTTTACAAGTGAGCAGAGATGGAATATAATTCCCTTGCATGTGCATCTTGGGAACTTGTTTATTTTTAGTGAACTCCAAAGAGATAGTTCAGTGTTATTCATTCTTTGAGATACACTTGCTCTCTTAATGTGAACTCATCATGTGGCACATACCAGGCCCCCGAAAACTACAGAGCTTGACTGGAAGGAAGAGATGGGTGGGGGGTTCAGGAGGGCATGGAAAGAAGTGGTTCTTCTCGTCAAGGGTGTTGCCACACTGGCTGCACCACTGTGAGTTAGAAAAGGATGGCCCCAGGATTTGGGAAGGGTGGTTGGCGAGGTTGCCACTCTCTCCGCATGATCATTTTCAGGTCCGTGCTTTGGCCTCTGGACTGCCCCTCATGTCTACACTGTATAATTCCAATTTGGTGTAAGGAAAGAGTGGAGCCATTCTAGTTGGATGGCTTCCACTAGAATTTGACCTCTGCTATTAAGTGCTTGTGTTATCTAGGTAGCACTGTTTGTTGATTTGCTCGAGCGGGCACCAGTAACGTCTCCATTGTGAGACTTGTTGTTCCTGTTTTTGGCATATCAAATACCCCACTCAGAGCTTGCCAGGCTCTGCCGTGTGGGTGGGATACTTTCGGCAGCTTGCCGGGCTCTCCGAGAGGGACAGAGGAATCGAACCTAGGTCGGCTGCGTGCAAGGCAAACGCCCTACTCCCTGTGCTATCGCTCCAGCCCATTATCTAGGTAAATTCCTTCAATCCTTCAACTCTCTGAGCTTGTCTTGGAAAAAAAAAAACAGCAACTTGACGTATTTATGACTTTTATGATGGCTTCCGGTTCTAGGATGCTATGATGTGCCTCCCGTTCATGCAACAGAGGCCCCTCTTTCCTCCAGCCTGGGTCTCCCTTCAAGGTTACGTCTTCACCAAGGATTTGTAACAGGATGCTGAGGGAAGCATTTCCTGCCCCCAGGGGAGCACACCCAGTAGTGCTCAGGGCTTACTCCTGGCTCTGTGCTCAGGGCTCACTCCTGGTGGTGCTCGGGGCTCACTCCTGGCTCTGTGCTCAGGGCTCACTCCTGGTGGTGCTCAGGGCTCACTCCTGGCTCTGTGCTCAGGGATCACTCCTGGTGGTGTTCGGGGCTCACTCCTGGCTCTGTGCTCAGGGATCACTCCTGGTGGTGTTCGGGGCTCACTCCTGGCTCTGTGCTCAGGGATCACTCCTGGTGGTGCTCAGGGCTCACTCCTGAATCTGTGCTCAGGGATCACTCCGGGTGGTGCTCAGGGCTCACTCCTGAATCTGTGCTCAGGGATCACTCCGGGTGGTGCTCGGGGCTCACTCCTGAATCTGTGCTCAGGGATCACACCTGGTGGTGCTCAGGCAGCCACACGTAGTTCTGAAGACAAAGTTGGGGCCAGCTGCACTCAAGGCAAGCTCCTCCTCCCCTGTTCTGTGTCTCAGCCCCTGGGTCGAGCATCTTAAATTCTACAAATGCTGCTCCAAGTGTCACCACGAATGCCACCTCTCAAGTCAAACTGGGTCCTACACCCACTCTCAGGGAACTTACGTTTTTCTCCAGGCTCCTCTGCCGCCTGGGCCAGTGAGATTGTGTGCTGATGATGCCATGCTCGGGACATTTCTCCTTGAAGAACAGAGTTGGCCAAGGGGGCGGGGTGAGAGGAGGGGGACCTAGAGACTTCGGGAGAGGGACACTGATACTCCGCTGGTGTCTGGGGTGTTGGGACACTGGCACTCTGACGTAGCTAAGGTGTGGGGACACTGATACCTAAAACATGACTGTTTATAGCTTTGAAAAATCACAGACTTAATTAAAAAGTAAAATGGTAGCAAATTTTTAAAAAAGAAGGCAAAAGAATCCCGTCTAAGTTCCAGAAATTATCATACACCTCTACTTCATGGAGTGGGAGTTAGAACTCTCCCTGCGACTTGGTGGCCCAAATGCTCTGCTTTTTGGAGACATGAAGTGTATCTTTTTCTTCTCACTCTCCAAAGTCCAGGTGCTTGGGGATCATATTTGGGAAGTGGGGGAGGGGGCTGCAATTTTGTCAGATCTTCACCTGGGAGGGAGAACAAATGTGCAAGCCCCAGCTGAAAGGGTGTGGAGGAGGCTTACTCATCCATCAGTAAAGACTTGGGAACCTTTTTTTTTTTGCTTAATAATTGGTGATTAAGGGCACGCGCGGAGTCTTCCTTCTGCGGCCGTCAATCACTGCGTTCGTTTCATCCCGAAAGCTGGGATTACCCAGTGAACTTCCTGAGAGTCAGACAAAGCTTTCTTCATCTTTGACACGCGCCTTCAAGGCCAGGGGGTGGGTTTTGAAGCCTGGGTGTGGGGCTTTGGGGGAGGTGCACTGGGCTGTGGTGGAATTTGGGGTCATTCTGAGATTCCGAGTTGCACCGACTCTGGCCAGTGTCCCTCCACCCCACCCACCAGGTGGGCTCTGCCACACGATGCAGAACTGTGGGCTAGCTGGCATCTGCATTAGTACCTCAGGGATGGCAGGGACTACAGTGGGGATTTCCTAAAACCAAAACACTGGGGCAGAGTGTGTGTGTGTGTGTGTGTGTGTGTGTGTGTGTGTGTGTGTGTGTGTTGGGGGGCTGCGGGTGTTTCTATAGGATCAGAGATCAGACAGATTCTATCCTTGGCCATTTTCCCTGAGACCTCTGTCATCACACTCAAAGATTAAAACCTTTATAGCAAAGAACAAGGTGGGGAAAAAGGGAAAAGAAAGTCTTTATACCAGGCACTTTGCCCAGAAATAATGATCTCCAAAATCCTCTTTAGTAAAATGATTCTTTGGGGGTGGGGGGAGCTGGGTGGGGGGTCTTTCCAATAGGCTCAATCCTGAGCCTGTTCCCAGCCACTCTCAGCAAACCAGGTGGGATATTTCAGGGCTGGGACAAACTTAAAGTCCAGCCCAGAGACAAAGTGAGTCCGTTCCTTTGAACACAGAACTGTCTACACACCACAACGCACCGTCCTGCCTCTGAGCGTGCCAGCTAGATAGAGGCGTAGCGAAAGGTCAAGTTGTAAAAGCCTTTATCCATCAGTGCTCTGAGGCCCCCAGATGCACTCTTCTCGGGCTGCTCCCCTTTCTATCTCGGGACCCCACTGCATGCAGTACATCAAAGGCTGACCCCTCCTGCCTCCCCCCTGCTGTGGACGGCGCTAAATCCAGTGTTTGTCCCCTGAGTCTTTTGTGTGTGCTGGTCAGATCTACAGGAGATGCGAAGGTGAGTAGGAGATGCTTCTGGGAATGGAAGCACAGACTCGTGCCAGGAAGAGACCGCCTTCAAGTAAGAAGAAAACAGAGACGAAGGAAGAGAAACACTGAGAGAGGGATGAAAGGCAGAGGGAAAAGAATAGACAATGTAAGGGTGGTCGGGAGGCTCGGAAGCTCCCTTCGTTGCACAGCGATTGATGATGCTGTTGGGGCCACGTCCGAAATCCTTGATTCCTGTTCAGTCTCATCCTCACAGCTCTCCCAGAGAGGCAGATTAGCATTTCTGTTTTTGTTTGTTTGTTTGTTTGCAGCTGAGAAGCTCTAATGGCAGTGCAGGGAACCTTTCAAGGGCCATGCGTCGAGCAATGTGCCATTCACACACATCTCATTCTGGTGGCTACGTCAACCTGATTGCCCTGATTTACCCACTACTGTTTCAACCCCCTTTTGCAGCATCGGGGATTCTTCACCAACAAGCTGCAAAGTCAAGGGTTTGGAATCAGATTCAGTGACCCGCTCCTTAGTCAGTTGTTCTTTCCTGGGTCTGAGAAGCTTAAGAGCCACTATAAAGACATCTGGGAGAGGTTCTTAATAAACATTAGGCAAGTCTATGTGGAGAGAGGGCAAAGAAGATTCTAAAGGAGAGAGGGGTGGGAAATTTTGTTTCATCCGGGAAAAAGCATCTGATCACGTGGGTCGGAGAAGATGGAGGGATAGGTTATAACAGCATTCTTCAGCCTTTCCATTTGCAAAACAGCCCAGGACCAGCGGTTATTAACAAGGTAGGCCAACTGTTTTTATCATTTCTGTACCTATGGACTGGTGACAGTTCTTGGACTAGGGGATGAAGAGCACTGGGGTAGAGCCACCTTGTGAGTCTTTGGAGATAGAGTATTTGAGGAATAGCCGGAAACCTTTGCTTGACTCTAGGAATTACAGAATTGGAGCTGCAGTTGTGTGAAGATAGACAGAGGCGGGGAGAGACCAAGAGGTCCAACAGGACCATGTAAACACAAGGCAGCAGACAGGTCCTGGTAGTGAGGGTATTGGTGTTGCCACCAGGAAGGGTGGGGAGCAAAGGTCACTGTCACTGTCACTGTCCTCCCAATGCTTATCAATTTGCTCGAGCGGGCACCAGTAACGTCTCTCATTGTGAGATTTATTGTTACTGTTTTTGGCATTAAGTCCAAATAAAACCACAAGTGTAGAAAGTAGAGGGAAGGTATTGCAGTGAACACTCCTGATCTAGAATCTACATGACTTCAGAATCTATAGATCTTAGGAGATCTTCAAGAGTCAACCAGTTCCCTTAAAAGGAGGATTCAGAGTAATTGAGTTCTCCTTCCTGGTGATGGAGAGATGATGAAGACAAAGACTGGAATGGAGAACTAAGCAACGATCTGGTTGGAGTGAAGGGAAACAAGCTTGATTCTCAGACCACAGAGTGCCAGAAGAGGAGATGGACGAGAGGCACTGTGGCATCGGAGGAAGAGTGAGGGTTGACAGCAGGGGCAGGGGTTGACTTGGGGAGCACAGATATGGCTCCTGCATGGAGATTTCCAACCATTAACATGCTCAAGAACGATGCCAAGGTCCGGGTGCAGTGACAGGATGCACAGTCAGTAGTTAATATATACTGTTTTCTCCTGACAGATAACATTTGCATGGAATCATAGAGGCAGACCAAAAGGCATACACAGTACTGGGATTTTAGGTAATATGGGTGATATTTTTGATACTGTCATTTATTGCCTTAAATGAAAAGAAGCCATTTGCTACCTTTCAAACCAGATCTGATAGGTACCGGTTTTGTCTATAGATTCCATGATTCTGACCCAATCCTAACTAAGGCAGTTAGGATCCTAACTAATCCTAACAGTTAGTTAGGATCCTCAATCCTAACTAACTCTGCTCAACAAATTAAGGATGAGGACTCGAGCCACGGAATTCGTGCTTGCACTTTGATCCCTACGAAAGGAGATCTTAGGTGACTCACTCCAACTTTGCAGGGGGTCGACACTTCTGCAGAAAACAGGAGAACTGAAGCAAGCATCATGCAGAGCTGGTGTGATGGCACAGTGAGAGAGATGCTCCCAACTAGAACGTTTCAGAAACGTTGGTGATGAGTTTTTCTCCCTGGTTGGGGCAGGGGGAAGAGGCAGCAAGAGTGACTGATGAGTCAGTGGGTCATGAGTGGTTCCTTGACTCAGGACAGAAGCGACATGCCAGCCTGGGTGAGGGCAGTCTCATAGCGATACCCGCTCCTGAAACCCAACCAGATGGCCATGGTTGACCAGCAGAGGCCCCGTTCAAACCTTCGGGCCACTTGGTCTAGTTTCCAACTGGGGGAATCACAATAACCTGTTGAAAAATCCCCCTTCCATTCCAGACTGCCAGTGGACCAAGCATTTCCCAGTCTGACTGTTGGCCGAGAGTGGTCTGGTCAGAGGGGACACGCTGTCCCACACCCAGTGCCCAGAACATCTTCAGGAAACCCTATGGTCCACCAAACATACGATCACAGACTGAAAAATGGAAAAGGCACGTGAGCAGCTTCCTTCACTATGCAGAGATTCAGAGACCATGGACGCCCCCCTGCTCTGGCCCAGTGACCATTTCTCTGAGTAGATCTGATGTCAGGGGGCCCCACGGGCGGCTCATGTGAAGCCGGGAGGAGAGAGACGGTCACTTTCTCTCGATCCGCCTCTGCCACCCGGGACCCAGGGTTACGGGGTTCTTGTCTCACCTCGCAGAAAGGAATTTCAGGAGTGGACGGGCAGTGAAATGACACAGTTTTTATTTGGAGGTTTTGAAGGGAAGGAGGGAGAGAAGGTGGGAGAGAGGAGAGTCACATGCTCAAGGGGGAGCCCGGGCTTCTCCAAGGGCGGGGAGACCCCGACACACACCCCAGCATTAGACAGAGAAGCGCGAAAGTCCACATCTCAGGACGGCAGATGCGGGCGACACGTGTGCTTATGTGCTCGGCCACATGGGCTGAAGCAGCATGTCCGCACGCTTCCTCTGTTCAAGGTGGCCTTTACAGGGTTTCTCCAACCTGCCCCTACGGGGGGCTTCTACCTAGGTCAAAGTCCGTTGCTCAGGCGGTTACCAGAGGGGCTGGGAGTGGTGATGGTCTTCTTCGAAACTCCTTTCCTGGCCTTTGGTGTCTGCAGGAGCTTCCCTGGGCCTGTTGCTGTAGATAGGTGAGGGGCTTCCCGGGCCTTAGTTCCTGCTTTCTCTTATTTTCTGCAAGGGCGGCTTCTGCCGTTGCCCTGGGAGGGGGCCTTCCCCCTCCTGCCTCCGCTGGGTTCATCACTCACCACTCTCCTGGCCAGCCCCCCCTTGCCTAGCCTCCACCCCCCCCCCCAGCTTAACGGTGTTCAGAGACGTGCTCTCCGAGCTTCCTCACAGAGTCAAATGCGGAAGGAAGTGCTTCCATTTCCGGGTTGCTGGTGAAGAAACTGAAGCGTGGGCCCTTCTCAGGGGCCCTTTCTCCCGGGACACATCCCTGCTCTCGGCGTCTGCTGGTGACCTCAAGGCTTCTGCACCTTGAAACTTTAAGCTCTGACCATAGATCGGAGGTTCCCCAAAGAAAGAAGGGCACTAAAAAAGGAGGCGGGGACCAAGGGACGGTGCTCGGGGCATTTGGGTGCTTTGGTGATAGGCGTGAGGTAGCGACTTGTGCCTCTAAAGCACACGAATACTTATAATCCCTTCTAGGAGAGGGATTCTCAGGGTTGCTTAGGGGGTCTTGGTGCCCCCAGGAATACTTAGCTTGCCGGAAGGACCTGAGTGTTATCTGGCACTTTGGCGTGGGGTTTACCCGGGCCACCCTAGGAGTGGCTGGGGCCCTCCAGGACTGCGCCCAGTGATGCTTGGGGACCGTGTGGAAGCCAGGGATTGAAGCCAGGGGGAATGCGTGTACCCTAAGTGCTGTACTAGCTCCTGGCCCCAGAGTTCACAGGCTACTGATCATCTCACTAAGATCTTCTTTTGTTTTGTTTGGTTCTTGAGCCCAGCAGTGCTCAAGGCTTACTCCAGTCACTGTGCTCCGGGGTTAAACCAGGGTTTGACCCCAAAGCAAGCAAATATGCTCTGTAAGCCCAGAATAGTCTCTCTGGTCCTATCTCAGTATAGTTCAAGAACAGAAAAGAAATTTTTTTAAATTTAATTTAATTTTATTAGTGAATCACCGTGAGACAAAGTTACAGACTTACAGGTTTTCATGCTTGAGTTTCAGGCATATAATGATCGAGTGCCCATCCCTCCACCAGTGACCATTCTCCACCCCCAATGGTCCCAGCACCCCTCCCACCACCCCCACCCTGTCCCCTTCACCCCACCCTGCCTCTGTGGCAGGGCATCCCCATTTGCTCACTCTCTTTTTGGGTGTTGTGGAAAGTTTTGGAGCCTTAAGCTGTCTTTCCAAGATGAAGGAGAGCGGACTAAGGGAGACGGAAACAGCAAAACCAAGGCGGGGAGCCAGGTCTAGCCTGCGGCCTGGGGATGTCGGGGAGCAGGACTGGGGCCAGGGATGGACTCCAGGTGGGGTCCCCAGAGATGAAGAGGGAGGGAGAGGGGCTGTGGGCAGTGGGCTAGAGAAGGGGTGGGCGTGGGAGGGAAGGGGGCCGTGTGAGGACACAGACTGAAGGAGGCCTTCGCTTCCAAGGTGGGGAGCTCCCAGCGCGGAGG